>NW_026263142.1:0-41786 GCF_947179515.1 Apodemus sylvaticus
CGTGCGAAATTATCTTGTTTTTCCTAAACAACACGTTGTAAGTCGAAAAGCTTTCATGTTGCGTGTATGTCTAAGTGTGTAGCCTCAAAAGAGAAGGCACAGGACAGTTTTTCTCTCGAAAGGATATGTAAGAATACCACTTCATAAGGAAATACAGTTTTGCAGAGTAAAGACATATACGTACGCATTGGAAACTCTTTACGAGAAGAAATAACGCATCGTACAAAATTAGCTTGTATCTCCAAAACTACACGTTGTATCTCGAAAAGAATTGTTGTGGCGTGTAAGTCTTAACATGTAGCATCTAAAGAGAACCAAAAGGAGAATTTTCTTTCGTCAAAATTTTTCAGAAATCACGTTTTAAGGAAATCCCGCATCGTGCGAAATTATCTTGTTTTTCCTAAACAACACGTTGTAAGTCGAAAAGCTTTCATGTTGCGTGTATGTCTAAGTGTGTAGCCTCAAAAGAGAAGGCACAGGACAGTTTTCTCTCGAAAGGATATGTAAGAATACCACTTCATAAGGAAATACAGTTTTGCAGAGTAAAGACATATACGTACGCATTGGAAACTCTTTACGAGAAGAAATAACGCATCGTACAAAATTAGCTTGTATCTCCAAAACTACACGTTGTATCTCGAAAAGAATTGTTGTGGCGTGTACGTCTTAACATGTAGCATCTAAAGAGAACCAAAAGGAGAATTTTCTTTCGTCAAAATTTTTCAGAAATCACGTTTTAAGGAAATCCCGGCATCGTGCGAAATTATCTTGTTTTTCCTAAACAACACGTTGTAAGTCGAAAAGCTTTCATGTTGCGTGTATGTCTAAGTGTGTAGCCTCAAAAGAGAAGGCACAGGACAGTTTTCTCTCGAAAGGATATGTAAGAATACCACTTCATAAGGAAATACAGTTTTGCAGAGTAAAGACATATACGTACGCATTGGAAACTCTACGAGAAGAAATAACGCATCGTACAAAATTAGCTTGTATCTCCAAAACTACACGTTGTATCTCGAAAAGAATTGTTGTGGCGTGTACGTCTTAACATGTAGCATCTAAAGAGAACCAAAAGGAGAATTTTCTTTCGTCAAAATTTTCAGAAAATCACGTTTTAGGAAATCCCGCATCGTGCGAAATTATCTTGTTTTTCCTAAACAACACGTTGTAAGTCGAAAAGCTTTCATGTTGCGTGTATGTCTAAGTGTGTAGCCTCAAAAAAGAAGGCACAGGACAGTTTTCTCTCGAAAGGATATGTAAGAATACCACTTCATAAGGAAATACAGTTTTGCAGAGTAAAGACATATACGTACGCATGGAAACTCTTACGGAGACGAAATAACGCATCGTACAAAATTAGCTTGTATCTCCAAAACTACACGTTGTATCTCGAAAAGAATTGTTGTGGCGTGTACGTCTTAACATGTAGCATCTAAAGAGAACCAAAAGGAGAATTTTCTTTCGTCAAAATTTTTCAGAAAATCACGTTTTAAGGAAATCCCGCATCGTGCGAAATTATCTTGTTTTTCCTAAACAACACGTTGTAAGTCGAAAAGCTTTCATGTTGCGTGTATGTCTAAGTGTGTAGCCTCAAAAGAGAAGGCACAGGACAGTTTTCTCTCGAAAGGATATGTAAGAATACCACTTCATAAGGAAATACAGTTTGCAGAGTAAAGACATATACGTACGCATTGGAAACTCTTTACGAGAAGAAATACGGCATCGTACAAAATTAGCTTGTATCTCCAAAACTACACGTTGTATCTCGAAAAGAATTGTTGTGGCGTGTACGTCTTAACATGTAGCATCTAAAGAGAACCAAAAGGAGAGAATTTTCTTTCGTCAAAATTTTTCAGAAAATCACGTTTTAAGAAATCCCGCATCGTGCGAAATTATCTTGTTTTTCCTAAACAACACGTTGTAAGTCGAAAAGCTTTCATGTTGCGTGTATGTCTAAGTGTGTAGCCTCAAAAGAGAAGGCACAGGACAGTTTTCTCTCGAAAGGATATGTAAGAATACCACTTCATAAGGAAATACAGTTTTGCAGAGTAAAGACATATACGTACGCATTGGAAACTCTTAGGAGAAGAAATAACGCATCGTACAAAATTAGCTTGTATCTCCAAAACTACACGTTGTATCTCGAAAAGAATTGTTGTGGCGTGTACGTCTTAACATGTAGCATCGAAAGAGAACCAAAAGGAGAATTTTCTTTCGTCAAAATTTTTCAGAAAATCACGTTTTAAGGAAATCCCGCATCGTGCGAAATTATCTTGTTTTTCCTAAACAACACGTTGTAAGTCGAAAAGCTTTCATGTTGCGTGTATGTCTAAGTGTGTAGCCCTCAAAAGAGAAGGCACAGGACAGTTTTCTCTCGAAAGGATATGTAAGAATACCACTTCATAAGGAAATACAGTTTTGCAGAGTAAAGGACATATACGTACGCATTGGAAACTCTTTAGGCGAAGAAATAACGCATCGTACAAAATTAGCTTGTATCTCCAAAACTACACGTTGTATCTCGAAAAGAATTGTTGTGGCGTGTACGTCTTAACATGTAGCATCTAAAGAGAACCAAAAGGAGAATTTTCTTTCGTCAAAATTTTCAGAAAATCACGTTTTAAGGAAATCCCGCATCGTGCGAAATTATCTTGTTTTTCCTAAACAACACGTTGTAAGTCGAAAAGCTTTCATGTTGCATGTATGTCTAAGTGTGTAGCCTCAAAAGAGAAGGCACAGGACAGTTTTCTCTCGAAAGGATATGTAAGAATACCACTTCATAAGGAAATACAGTTTTGCAGAGTAAAGACATATACGTACGCATTGGAAACTCTTTACGAGAAGAAATAACGCATCGTACAAAATTAGCTGTATCTCCAATACTACACGTTGTATCTCGAAAAGAATTGTTGTGGCGTGTACGTCTTAACATGTAGCATCTAAAGAGTACCAAAAGGAGAATTTTCTTTCGTCAAAATTTTTCAGAAAATCACGTTTTAAGGAAATCCCGCATCGTGCGAAATTATCTTGTTTTTCCTAAACAACACGTTGTAAGTCGAAAAGCTTTCATGTTGCATGTATGTCTAAGTGTGTAGCCTCAAAAGAGAAGGCACAGGACAGTTTTCTCTCGAAAGGATATGTAAGAATACCACTTCATAAGGAAATACAGTTTTGCAGAGTAAAGACATATACGTACGCATTGGAAACTCTTTACGAGAAGAAATAACGCATCGTACAAAATTAGCTTGTATCTCCAAAACTACACGTTGTACTCGTAAAGAATTGTTGTGGCGTGTACGTCTTAACATGTAGCATCTAAAGAGAACCAAAAGGAGAATTTTCTTTCGTCAAAATTTTTCAGAAAATCACGTTTTAAGGAAATCCCGGCATCGTGCGAAATTATCTTGTTTTTCCTAAACAACACGTTGTAAGTCGAAAAGCTTTCATGTTGCGTGTATGTCTAAGTGTGTAGCCTCAAAAGAGAGGCACAGGACAGTTTTCTCTCGAAAGGATATGTAAGAATACCACTTCATAAGGAAATACAGTTTTGCAGAGTAAAGACATATACGTACGCATTGGAAACTCTTACGAGAAGAAATAACGCATCGTACAAAATTAGCTTGTATCTCCAAAACTACACGTTGTATCTCGAAAAGAATTGTTGTGGCGTGTACGTCTTAACATGTAGCATCTAAAGAGAACCAAAAGGAGAATTTTCTTTCGTCAAAATTTTTCAGAAAATCACGTTTTAAGGAAATCCCGCATCGTGCGAAATTATCTTGTTTTTCCTAAACAACACGTTGTAAGTCGAAAAGCTTTCATGTTGCGTGTATGTCTAAGTGTGTAGCCTCAAAAGAGAAGGCACAGGACAGTTTTCTCTCGAAAGGATATGTAAGAATACCACTTCATAAGGAAATACAGTTTTGCAGAGTAAAGACATATACGTACGCATTGGAAACTCTTTACGAGAAGAAATAACGCATCGTACAAAATTAGCTTGTATCTCCAAAACTACACGTTGTACTCGAAAAGAATTGTTGTGGCGTGTACGTCTTAACATGTAGCATCTAAAGAGAACCAAAAGGAGAATTTTCTTTCGTCAAAATTTTTCAGAAAATCACGTTTTAAGGAAATCCCGCATCGTGCGAAATTATCTTGTTTTTCCTAAACAACACGTTGTAAGTCGAAAAGCTTTCATGTTGCGTGTATGTCTAAGTGTGTAGCCTCAAAAGAGAAGGCACAGGACAGTTTTCTCTCGAAAGGATATGTAAGAATACCACTTCATAAGGAAATACAGTTTTGCAGAGTAAAGACATATACGTACGCATTGGAAACTCTTTACGAGAAGAAATAACGCATCGTACAAAATTAGCTTGTATCTCCAAAACTACACGTTGTATCTCGAAAAGAATTGTTGTGGCGTGTACGTCTTAACATGTAGCATCTAAAGAGAACCAAAAGGAGAATTTTCTTTCGTCAAAATTTTTCAGAAAATCACGTTTTAAGGAAATCCCGCATCGTGCGAAATTATCTTGTTTTTCCTAAACAACACGTTGTAAGTCGAAAAGCTTTCATGTTGCGTGTATGTCTAAGTGTGTAGCCTCAAAAGAGAAGGCACAGGACAGTTTTCTCTCGAAAGGATATGTAAGAATACCACTTCATAAGGAAATACAGTTTTGCAGAGTAAAGACATATACGTACGCATTGGAAACTCTTTACGAGAAGAAATAACGCATCGTACAAAATTAGCTTGTATCTCCAAAACTACACGTTGTATCTCGAAAAGAATTGTTGTGGCGTGTACGTCTTAACATGTAGCATCTAAAGAGAACCAAAAGGAGAATTTTCTTTCGTCAAAATTTTTCAGAAAATCACGTTTTAAGGAAATCCCGCATCGTGCGAAATTATCTTGTTTTTCCTAAACAACACGTTGTAAGTCGAAAAGCTTTCATGTTGCGTGTATGTCTAAGTGTGTAGCCTCACAAGAGAAGGCACAGGACAGTTTTCTCTCGAAAGGATATGTAAGAATACCACTTCATAAGGAAATACAGTTTTGCAGAGTAAAGACATATACGTACGCATTGGAAACTCTTTACGAGAAGAAATAACGCATCGTACAAAATTAGCTTGTATCTCCAAAACTACACGTTGTATCTCGAAAAGAATTGTTGTGGCGTGTACGTCTTAACATGTAGCATCTAAAGAGAACCAAAAGGAGAATTTTCTTTCGTCAAAATTTTTCAGAAAATCACGTTTTAAGGAAATCCCGCATCGTGCGAAATTATCTTGTTTTTCCTAAACAACACGTTGTAAGTCGAAAAGCTTTCATGTTGCGTGTATGTCTAAGTGTGTAGCCTCACAAGAGAAGGCACAGGACAGTTTTCTCTCGAAAGGATATGTAAGAATACCACTTCATAAGGAAATACAGTTTTGCAGAGTAAAGACATATACGTACGCATTGGAAACTCTTTAGGAGAAGAAATAACGCATCGTACAAAATTAGCTTGTATCTACAATACTACACGTTGTATCTCGAAAAGAATTGTTGTGGCGTGTACGTCTTAACATGTAGCATCTAAAGAGAACCAAAAGGAGAATTTTCTTTCGTCAAAATTTTTCAGAAAATCACGTTTTAAGGAAATCCCGCATCGTGCGAAATTATCTTGTTTTTCCTAAACAACACGTTGTAAGTCGAAAAGCTTTCATGTTGCGTGTATGTCTAAGTGTGTAGCCTCAAAAGAGAAGGCACAGGACAGTTTTCTCTCGAAAGGATATGTAAGAATACCACTTCATAAGGAAATACAGTTTTGCAGAGTAAAGACATATACGTACGCATTGGAAACTCTTTACGAGAAGAAATAAAGCATCGTACAAAATTAGCTTGTATCTCCAAAACTACACGTTGTATCTCGAAAAGAATTGTTGTGGCGTGTACGTCTTAACATGTAGCATCTAAAGAGAACCAAAAGGAGAATTTTCTTTCGTCAAAATTTTTCAGAAAATCACGTTTTAAGGAAATCCCGCATCGTGCGAAATTATCTTGTTTTTCCTAAGCAACTCGTTGTAAGTCGAAAAGCTTTCATGTTGCGTGTATGTCTAAGTGTGTAGCCTCAAAAGAGAAGGCACAGGACAGTTTTCTCTCGAAAGGATATGTAAGAATACCACTTCATAAGGAAATACAGTTTTGCAGAGTAAAGACATATACGTACGCATTGGAAACTCTTTACGAGAAGAAATAGCGCATCGTACAAAATTAGCTTGTATATCCAAAACTACACGTTGTATCTCGAAAAGAGTTGTTGTGGCGTGTACGTCTTAACATGTAGCATCTAAAGAGAACCAAAAGGAGAATTTTCTTTCGTCAAAATTTTTCAGAAAATCACGTTTTAAGGAAATCCCGCATCGTGCGAAATTATCTTGTTTTTCCTAAACAACACGTTGTAAGTCGAAAAGCTTTCATGTTGCGTGTATGTCTAAGTGTGTAGCCTCAAAAGAGAAGGCACAGGACAGTTTTCTCTCGAAAGGATATGTAAGAATACCACTTCATAAGGAAATACAGTTTTGCAGAGTAAAGACATATACGTACGCATTGGAAACTCTTTAGGCGAAGAAATAACGCATCGTACAAAATTAGCTTGTATCTCCAAAACTACACGTTGTATCTCGAAAAGAATTGTTGTGGCGTGTACGTCTTAACATGTAGCATCGAAAGAGAACCAAAAGGAGAATTTTCTTTCGTCAAAATTTTTCAGAAAATCACGTTTTAAGGAAATCCCGCATCGTGCGAAATTATCTTGTTTTTCCTAAACAACACGTTGTAAGTCGAAAAGCTTTCCTGTTGCGTGTATGTCTAAGTGTGTAGCCTCAAAAGAGAAGGCACAGGACAGTTTTCTCTCGAAAGGATATGTAAGAATACCACTTCATAAGGAAATACAGTTTTGCAGAGTAAAGACATATACGTACGCATTGGAAACTCTTTACGAGAAGAAATAACGCATCGTACAAAATTAGCTTGTATCTCCAAAACTACACGTTGTATCTCGAAAAGAATTGTTGTGGCGTGTACGTCTTAACATGTAGCATCTAAAGAGAACCAAAAGGAGAATTTTCTTTCGTCAAAATTTTTCAGAAAATCACGTTTTAAGGAAATCCCGCATCGTGCGAAATTATCTTGTTTTTCCTAAACAACACGTTGTAAGTCGAAAAGCTTTCATGTTGCGTGTATGTCTAAGTGTGTAGCCTCAAAAGAGAAGGCACAGGACAGTTTTCTCTCGAAAGGATATGTAAGAATACCACTTCATAAGGAAATACAGTTTTGCAGAGTAAAGACATATACGTACGCATTGGAAACTCTTTACGAGAAGAAATAACGCATCGTACAAAATTAGCTTGTATCTCCAAAACTACACGTTGTATCTCGAAAAGAATTGTTGTGGCGTGTACGTCTTAACATGTAGCATCTAAAGAGAACCAAAAGGAGAATTTTCTTTCGTCCAAATTTTTCAGAAAATCACGTTTTAAGGAAATCCCGCATCGTGCGAAATTATCTTGTTTTTCCTAAACAACACGTTGTAAGTCGAAAAGCTTTCATGTTGCGTGTATGTCTAAGTGTGTAGCCTCAAAAGAGAAGGCACAGGACAGTTTTCTCTCGAAAGGATATGTAAGAATACCACTTCATAAGGAAATACAGTTTTGCAGAGTAAAGACATATACGTACGCATTGGAAACTCTACGAGAAGAAATAACGCATAGTACAAAATTAGCTTGTATCTCCAAAACTACACGTTGTATCTCGAAAAGAATTGTTGTGGCGTGTACGTATTAACATGTAGCATCTAAAGAGAACCAAAAGGAGAATTTTCTTTCGTCAAAATTTTTCAGAAAATCACGTTTTAAGGAAATCCCGCATCGTGTGAAATTATCTTGTTTTTCCTAAACAACACGTTGTAAGTCGAAAAGATTTCATGTTGCGTGTATGTCTAAGTGTGTAGCCTCAAAAGAGAAGGCACAGGACAGTTTTCTCTCGAAAGGATATGTAAGAATACCACTTCATAAGGAAATACAGTTTTGCAGAGTAAAGACATATACGTACGCATTGGAAACTCTTTACGAGAAGAAATAACGCATCGTACAAAATTAGCTTGTAACTCCAAAACTACACGTTGTATCTCGAAAAGAATTGTTGTGGCGTGTACGTCTTAACATGTAGCATCTAAAGAGAACCAAAAGGAGAATTTTCTTTCGTCAAAATTTTTCAGAAAATCACGTTTTAAGGAAATCCCGCATCGTGCGAAATTATCTTGTTTTTCCTAAACAACACGTTGTAAGTCGAAAAGCTTTCATGTTGCGTGTATGTCTAAGTGTGTAGCCTCAAAAGAGAAGGCACAGGACAGTTTTCTCTCGAAAGGATATGTAAGAATACCACTTCATAAGGAAATACAGTTTTGCAGAGTAAAGACATATACGTACGCATTGGAAACTCTTTAGGAGAAGAAATCGTACAAAATTAGCTTGTATCTCCAAAACTACACGTTGTATCTCGAAAAGAATTGTTGTGGCGTGTACGTCTTAACATGTAGCATCTAAAGAGAACTAAAAGGAGAATTTTCTTTCGTCAAAATTTTTCAGAAAATCACGTTTTAAGGAAATCCCGCATCGTGCGAAATTATCTTGTTTTTCCTAAACAACACGTTGTAAGTCGAAAAGCTTGCATGTTGCGTGTATGTCTAAGTGTGTAGCCTCAAAAGAGAAGGCACAGGACAGTTTTCTCTCGAAAGGATATGTAAGAATACCACTTCATAAGGAAATACAGTTTTGCAGAGTAAAGACATATACGTACGCATTGGAAACTCTTTACGAGAAGAAATAACGCATCGTACAAAATTAGCTTGTATCTCCAAAACTACACGTTGTATCTCGAAAAGAATTGTTGTGGCGTGTACGTCTTAACATGTAGCATCTAAAGAGAACCAAAAGGAGAATTTTCTTTCGTCAAAATTTTTCAGAAAATCACGTTTTAAGGAAATCCCGCATCGTGCGAAATTATCTTGTTTTTCCTAAACAACACGTTGTAAGTCGAAAAGCTTTCATGTTGCGTGTATGTCTAAGTGTGTAGCCTCAAAAGAGAAGGCACAGGACAGTTTTCTCTCGAAAGGATATGTAAGAATACCACTTCATAAGGAAATACAGTTTTGCAGAGTAAAGACATATACGTACGCATTGGAAACTCTTTACGAGAAGAAATAACGCATCGGACAAAATTAGCTTGTATCTCCAAAACTACACGTTGTATCTCGAAAAGAATTGTTGTGGCGTGTACGTCTTAACATGTAGCATCTAAAGAGAACCAAAAGGAGAATTTTCTTTCGTCAAAATTTTTCAGAAAATCACGTTTTAAGGAAATCCCGCATCGTGCGAAATTATCTTGTTTTTCCTAAACAACACGTTGTAAGTCGAAAAGCTTTCATGTTGCGTGTATGTCTAAGTGTGTAGCCTCAAAAGAGAAGGCACAGGACAGTTTTCTCTCGAAAGGATATGTAAGAATACCACTTCATAAGGAAATACAGTTTTGCAGAGTAAAGACATATACGTACGCATTGGAAACTCTTTACGAGAAGAAATAACGCATCGTACAAAATTAGCTTGTATCTCCAAAACTACACGTTGTATCTCGAAAAGAATTGTTGTGGCGTGTACGTCTTAACATGTAGCATCTAAAGAGAACCAAAAGGAGAATTTTCTTTCGTCAAAATTTTTCAGAAAATCACGTTTTAAGGAAATCCCGCATCGTGCGAAATTATCTTGTTTTTCCTAAACAACACGTTGTAAGTCGAAAAGCTTTCATGTTGCGTGTATGTCTAAGTGTGTAGCCTCAAAAGAGAAGGCACAGGACAGTTTTCTCTCGAAAGGATATGTAAGAATACCACTTCATAAGGAAATACAGTTTTGCAGAGTAAAGACATATACGTACGCATTGGAAACTCTACGAGAAGAAATAACGCATAGTACAAAATTAGCTTGTATCTCCAAAACTACACGTTGTATCTCGAAAAGAATTGTTGTGGCGTGTACGTATTAACATGTAGCATCTAAAGAGAACCAAAAGGAGAATTTTCTTTCGTCAAAATTTTTCAGAAAATCACGTTTTAAGGAAATCCCGCATCGTGTGAAATTATCTTGTTTTTCCTAAACAACACGTTGTAAGTCGAAAAGATTTCATGTTGCGTGTATGTCTAAGTGTGTAGCCTCAAAAGAGAAGGCACAGGACAGTTTTCTCTCGAAAGGATATGTAAGAATACCACTTCATAAGGAAATACAGTTTTGCAGAGTAAAGACATATACGTACGCATTGGAAACTCTTTACGAGAAGAAATAACGCATCGTACAAAATTAGCTTGTAACTCCAAAACTACACGTTGTATCTCGAAAAGAATTGTTGTGGCGTGTACGTCTTAACATGTAGCATCTAAAGAGAACCAAAAGGAGAATTTTCTTTCGTCAAAATTTTTCAGAAAATCACGTTTTAAGGAAATCCCGCATCGTGCGAAATTATCTTGTTTTTCCTAAACAACACGTTGTAAGTCGAAAAGCTTTCATGTTGCGTGTATGTCTAAGTGTGTAGCCTCAAAAGAGAAGGCACAGGACAGTTTTCTCTCGAAAGGATATGTAAGAATACCACTTCATAAGGAAATACAGTTTTGCAGAGTAAAGACATATACGTACGCATTGGAAACTCTTTAGGAGAAGAAATCGTACAAAATTAGCTTGTATCTCCAAAACTACACGTTGTATCTCGAAAAGAATTGTTGTGGCGTGTACGTCTTAACATGTAGCATCTAAAGAGAACTAAAAGGAGAATTTTCTTTCGTCAAAATTTTTCAGAAAATCACGTTTTAAGGAAATCCCGCATCGTGCGAAATTATCTTGTTTTTCCTAAACAACACGTTGTAAGTCGAAAAGCTTTCATGTTGCGTGTATGTCTAAGTGTGTAGCCTCAAAAGAGAAGGCACAGGACAGTTTTCTCTCGAAAGGATATGTAAGAATACCACTTCATAAGGAAATACAGTTTTGCAGAGTAAAGACATATACGTACGCATTGGAAACTCTTTAGGCGAAGAAATAACGCATCGTACAAAATTAGCTTGTATCTCCAAAACTACACGTTGTATCTCGAAAAGAATTGTTGTGGCGTGTACGTCTTAACATGTAGCATCGAAAGAGAACCAAAAGGAGAATTTTCTTTCGTCAAAATTTTTCAGAAAATCACGTTTTAAGGAAATCCCGCATCGTGCGAAATTATCTTGTTTTTCCTAAACAACACGTTGTAAGTCGAAAAGCTTTCCTGTTGCGTGTATGTCTAAGTGTGTAGCCTCAAAAGAGAAGGCACAGGACAGTTTTCTCTCGAAAGGATATGTAAGAATACCACTTCATAAGGAAATACAGTTTTGCAGAGTAAAGACATATACGTACGCATTGGAAACTCTTTACGAGAAGAAATAACGCATCGTACAAAATTAGCTTGTATCTCCAAAACTACACGTTGTATCTCGAAAAGAATTGTTGTGGCGTGTACGTCTTAACATGTAGCATCTAAAGAGAACCAAAAGGAGAATTTTCTTTCGTCAAAATTTTTCAGAAAATCACGTTTTAAGGAAATCCCGCATCGTGCGAAATTATCTTGTTTTTCCTAAACAACACGTTGTAAGTCGAAAAGCTTTCATGTTGCGTGTATGTCTAAGTGTGTAGCCTCAAAAGAGAAGGCACAGGACAGTTTTCTCTCGAAAGGATATGTAAGAATACCACTTCATAAGGAAATACAGTTTTGCAGAGTAAAGACATATACGTACGCATTGGAAACTCTTTACGAGAAGAAATAACGCATCGTACAAAATTAGCTTGTATCTCCAAAACTACACGTTGTATCTCGAAAAGAATTGTTGTGGCGTGTACGTCTTAACATGTAGCATCTAAAGAGAACCAAAAGGAGAATTTTCTTTCGTCAAAATTTTTCAGAAAATCACGTTTTAAGGAAATCCCGCATCGTGCGAAATTATCTTGTTTTTCCTAAACAACACGTTGTAAGTCGAAAAGCTTTCATGTTGCGTGTATGTCTAAGTGTGTAGCCTCAAAAGAGAAGGCACAGGACAGTTTTCTCTCGAAAGGATATGTAAGAATACCACTTCATAAGGAAATACAGTTTTGCAGAGTAAAGACATATACGTACGCATTGGAAACTCTACGAGAAGAAATAACGCATAGTACAAAATTAGCTTGTATCTCCAAAACTACACGTTGTATCTCGAAAAGAATTGTTGTGGCGTGTACGTATTAACATGTAGCATCTAAAGAGAACCAAAAGGAGAATTTTCTTTCGTCAAAATTTTTCAGAAAATCACGTTTTAAGGAAATCCCGCATCGTGTGAAATTATCTTGTTTTTCCTAAACAACACGTTGTAAGTCGAAAAGATTTCATGTTGCGTGTATGTCTAAGTGTGTAGCCTCAAAAGAGAAGGCACAGGACAGTTTTCTCTCGAAAGGATATGTAAGAATACCACTTCATAAGGAAATACAGTTTTGCAGAGTAAAGACATATACGTACGCATTGGAAACTCTTTACGAGAAGAAATAACGCATCGTACAAAATTAGCTTGTATCTCCAAAACTACACGTTGTATCTCGAAAAGAATTGTTGTGGCGTGTACGTCTTAACATGTAGCATCTAAAGAGAACCAAAAGGAGAATTTTCTTTCGTCAAAATTTTTCAGAAAATCACGTTTTAAGGAAATCCCGCATCGTGCGAAATTATCTTGTTTTTCCTAAACAACACGTTGTAAGTCGAAAAGCTTTCATGTTGCGTGTATGTCTAAGTGTGTAGCCTCAAAAGAGAAGGCACAGGACAGTTTTCTCTCGAAAGGATATGTAAGAATACCACTTCATAAGGAAATACAGTTTTGCAGAGTAAAGACATATACGTACGCATTGGAAACTCTTTAGGAGAAGAAATCGTACAAAATTAGCTTGTATCTCCAAAACTACACGTTGTATCTCGAAAAGAATTGTTGTGGCGTGTACGTCTTAACATGTAGCATCTAAAGAGAACTAAAAGGAGAATTTTCTTTCGTCAAAATTTTTCAGAAAATCACGTTTTAAGGAAATCCCGCATCGTGCGAAATTATCTTGTTTTTCCTAAACAACACGTTGTAAGTCGAAAAGCTTTCATGTTGCGTGTATGTCTAAGTGTGTAGCCTCAAAAGAGAAGGCACAGGACAGTTTTCTCTCGAAAGGATATGTAAGAATACCACTTCATAAGGAAATACAGTTTTGCAGAGTAAAGACATATACGTACGCATTGGAAACTCTTTACGAGAAGAAATAACGCATCGTAAAAAATTAGCTTGTATCTCCAAAACTACACGTTGTATCTCGAAAAGAATTGTTGTGGCGTGTACGTCTTAACATGTAGCATCTAAAGAGAACCAAAAGGAGAATTTTCTTTCGTCAAAATTTTTCAGAAAATCACGTTTTAAGGAAATCCCGCATCGTGCGAAATTATCTTGTTTTTCCTAAACAACACGTTGTAAGTCGAAAAGCTTTCATGTTGCGTGTATGTCTAAGTGTGTAGCCTCAAAAGAGAAGGCACAGGACAGTTTTCTCTCGAAAGGATATGTAAGAATACCACTTCATAAGGAAATACAGTTTTGCAGAGTAAAGACATATACGTACGCATTGGAAACTCTTTACGAGAAGAAATAACGCATCGGACAAAATTAGCTTGTATCTCCAAAACTACACGTTGTATCTCGAAAAGAATTGTTGTGGCGTGTACGTCTTAACATGTAGCATCTAAAGAGAACCAAAAGGAGAATTTTCTTTCGTCAAAATTTTTCAGAAAATCACGTTTTAAGGAAATCCCGCATCGTGCGAAATTATCTTGTTTTTCCTAAACAACACGTTGTAAGTCGAAAAGCTTTCATGTTGCGTGTATGTCTAAGTGTGTAGCCTCAAAAGAGAAGGCACAGGACAGTTTTCTCTCGAAAGGATATGTAAGAATACCACTTCATAAGGAAATACAGTTTTGCAGAGTAAAGACATATACGTACGCATTGGAAACTCTTTACGAGAAGAAATAACGCATCGTACAAAATTAGCTTGTATCTCCAAAACTACACGTTGTATCTCGAAAAGAATTGTTGTGGCGTGTACGTCTTAACATGTAGCATCTAAAGAGAACCAAAAGGAGAATTTTCTTTCGTCAAAATTTTTCAGAAAATCACGTTTTAAGGAAATCCCGCATCGTGCGAAATTATCTTGTTTTTCCTAAACAACACGTTGTAAGTCGAAAAGCTTTCATGTTGCGTGTATGTCTAAGTGTGTAGCCTCAAAAGAGAAGGCACAGGACAGTTTTCTCTCGAAAGGATATGTAAGAATACCACTTCATAAGGAAATACAGTTTTGCAGAGTAAAGACATATACGTACGCATTGGAAACTCTACGAGAAGAAATAACGCATAGTACAAAATTAGCTTGTATCTCCAAAACTACACGTTGTATCTCGAAAAGAATTGTTGTGGCGTGTACGTATTAACATGTAGCATCTAAAGAGAACCAAAAGGAGAATTTTCTTTCGTCAAAATTTTTCAGAAAATCACGTTTTAAGGAAATCCCGCATCGTGTGAAATTATCTTGTTTTTCCTAAACAACACGTTGTAAGTCGAAAAGATTTCATGTTGCGTGTATGTCTAAGTGTGTAGCCTCAAAAGAGAAGGCACAGGACAGTTTTCTCTCGAAAGGATATGTAAGAATACCACTTCATAAGGAAATACAGTTTTGCAGAGTAAAGACATATACGTACGCATTGGAAACTCTTTACGAGAAGAAATAACGCATCGTACAAAATTAGCTTGTAACTCCAAAACTACACGTTGTATCTCGAAAAGAATTGTTGTGGCGTGTACGTCTTAACATGTAGCATCTAAAGAGAACCAAAAGGAGAATTTTCTTTCGTCAAAATTTTTCAGAAAATCACGTTTTAAGGAAATCCCGCATCGTGCGAAATTATCTTGTTTTTCCTAAACAACACGTTGTAAGTCGAAAAGCTTTCATGTTGCGTGTATGTCTAAGTGTGTAGCCTCAAAAGAGAAGGCACAGGACAGTTTTCTCTCGAAAGGATATGTAAGAATACCACTTCATAAGGAAATACAGTTTTGCAGAGTAAAGACATATACGTACGCATTGGAAACTCTTTAGGAGAAGAAATCGTACAAAATTAGCTTGTATCTCCAAAACTACACGTTGTATCTCGAAAAGAATTGTTGTGGCGTGTACGTCTTAACATGTAGCATCTAAAGAGAACTAAAAGGAGAATTTTCTTTCGTCAAAATTTTTCAGAAAATCACGTTTTAAGGAAATCCCGCATCGTGCGAAATTATCTTGTTTTTCCTAAACAACACGTTGTAAGTCGAAAAGCTTTCATGTTGCGTGTATGTCTAAGTGTGTAGCCTCAAAAGAGAAGGCACAGGACAGTTTTCTCTCGAAAGGATATGTAAGAATACCACTTCATAAGGAAATACAGTTTTGCAGAGTAAAGACATATACGTACGCATTGGAAACTCTTTAGGCGAAGAAATAACGCATCGTACAAAATTAGCTTGTATCTCCAAAACTACACGTTGTATCTCGAAAAGAATTGTTGTGGCGTGTACGTCTTAACATGTAGCATCGAAAGAGAACCAAAAGGAGAATTTTCTTTCGTCAAAATTTTTCAGAAAATCACGTTTTAAGGAAATCCCGCATCGTGCGAAATTATCTTGTTTTTCCTAAACAACACGTTGTAAGTCGAAAAGCTTTCCTGTTGCGTGTATGTCTAAGTGTGTAGCCTCAAAAGAGAAGGCACAGGACAGTTTTCTCTCGAAAGGATATGTAAGAATACCACTTCATAAGGAAATACAGTTTTGCAGAGTAAAGACATATACGTACGCATTGGAAACTCTTTACGAGAAGAAATAACGCATCGTACAAAATTAGCTTGTATCTCCAAAACTACACGTTGTATCTCGAAAAGAATTGTTGTGGCGTGTACGTCTTAACATGTAGCATCTAAAGAGAACCAAAAGGAGAATTTTCTTTCGTCAAAATTTTTCAGAAAATCACGTTTTAAGGAAATCCCGCATCGTGCGAAATTATCTTGTTTTTCCTAAACAACACGTTGTAAGTCGAAAAGCTTTCATGTTGCGTGTATGTCTAAGTGTGTAGCCTCAAAAGAGAAGGCACAGGACAGTTTTCTCTCGAAAGGATATGTAAGAATACCACTTCATAAGGAAATACAGTTTTGCAGAGTAAAGACATATACGTACGCATTGGAAACTCTTTACGAGAAGAAATAACGCATCGTACAAAATTAGCTTGTATCTCCAAAACTACACGTTGTATCTCGAAAAGAATTGTTGTGGCGTGTACGTCTTAACATGTAGCATCTAAAGAGAACCAAAAGGAGAATTTTCTTTCGTCAAAATTTTTCAGAAAATCACGTTTTAAGGAAATCCCGCATCGTGCGAAATTATCTTGTTTTTCCTAAACAACACGTTGTAAGTCGAAAAGCTTTCATGTTGCGTGTATGTCTAAGTGTGTAGCCTCAAAAGAGAAGGCACAGGACAGTTTTCTCTCGAAAGGATATGTAAGAATACCACTTCATAAGGAAATACAGTTTTGCAGAGTAAAGACATATACGTACGCATTGGAAACTCTACGAGAAGAAATAACGCATAGTACAAAATTAGCTTGTATCTCCAAAACTACACGTTGTATCTCGAAAAGAATTGTTGTGGCGTGTACGTATTAACATGTAGCATCTAAAGAGAACCAAAAGGAGAATTTTCTTTCGTCAAAATTTTTCAGAAAATCACGTTTTAAGGAAATCCCGCATCGTGTGAAATTATCTTGTTTTTCCTAAACAACACGTTGTAAGTCGAAAAGATTTCATGTTGCGTGTATGTCTAAGTGTGTAGCCTCAAAAGAGAAGGCACAGGACAGTTTTCTCTCGAAAGGATATGTAAGAATACCACTTCATAAGGAAATACAGTTTTGCAGAGTAAAGACATATACGTACGCATTGGAAACTCTTTACGAGAAGAAATAACGCATCGTACAAAATTAGCTTGTATCTCCAAAACTACACGTTGTATCTCGAAAAGAATTGTTGTGGCGTGTACGTCTTAACATGTAGCATCTAAAGAGAACCAAAAGGAGAATTTTCTTTCGTCAAAATTTTTCAGAAAATCACGTTTTAAGGAAATCCCGCATCGTGCGAAATTATCTTGTTTTTCCTAAACAACACGTTGTAAGTCGAAAAGCTTTCATGTTGCGTGTATGTCTAAGTGTGTAGCCTCAAAAGAGAAGGCACAGGACAGTTTTCTCTCGAAAGGATATGTAAGAATACCACTTCATAAGGAAATACAGTTTTGCAGAGTAAAGACATATACGTACGCATTGGAAACTCTTTAGGAGAAGAAATCGTACAAAATTAGCTTGTATCTCCAAAACTACACGTTGTATCTCGAAAAGAATTGTTGTGGCGTGTACGTCTTAACATGTAGCATCTAAAGAGAACTAAAAGGAGAATTTTCTTTCGTCAAAATTTTTCAGAAAATCACGTTTTAAGGAAATCCCGCATCGTGCGAAATTATCTTGTTTTTCCTAAACAACACGTTGTAAGTCGAAAAGCTTTCATGTTGCGTGTATGTCTAAGTGTGTAGCCTCAAAAGAGAAGGCACAGGACAGTTTTCTCTCGAAAGGATATGTAAGAATACCACTTCATAAGGAAATACAGTTTTGCAGAGTAAAGACATATACGTACGCATTGGAAACTCTTTACGAGAAGAAATAACGCATCGTAAAAAATTAGCTTGTATCTCCAAAACTACACGTTGTATCTCGAAAAGAATTGTTGTGGCGTGTACGTCTTAACATGTAGCATCTAAAGAGAACCAAAAGGAGAATTTTCTTTCGTCAAAATTTTTCAGAAAATCACGTTTTAAGGAAATCCCGCATCGTGCGAAATTATCTTGTTTTTCCTAAACAACACGTTGTAAGTCGAAAAGCTTTCATGTTGCGTGTATGTCTAAGTGTGTAGCCTCAAAAGAGAAGGCACAGGACAGTTTTCTCTCGAAAGGATATGTAAGAATACCACTTCATAAGGAAATACAGTTTTGCAGAGTAAAGACATATACGTACGCATTGGAAACTCTTTACGAGAAGAAATAAAGCATCGTACAAAATTAGCTTGTATCTCCAAAACTACACGTTGTATCTCGAAAAGAATTGTTGTGGCGTGTACGTCTTAACATGTAGCATCTAAAGAGAACCAAAAGGAGAATTTTCTTTCGTCAAAATTTTTCAGAAAATCACGTTTTAAGGAAATCCCGCATCGTGCGAAATTATCTTGTTTTTCCTAAGCAACTCGTTGTAAGTCGAAAAGCTTTCATGTTGCGTGTATGTCTAAGTGTGTAGCCTCAAAAGAGAAGGCACAGGACAGTTTTCTCTCGAAAGGATATGTAAGAATACCACTTCATAAGGAAATACAGTTTTGCAGAGTAAAGACATATACGTACGCATTGGAAACTCTTTACGAGAAGAAATAGCGCATCGTACAAAATTAGCTTGTATATCCAAAACTACACGTTGTATCTCGAAAAGAATTGTTGTGGCGTGTACGTCTTAACATGTAGCATCTAAAGAGAACCAAAAGGAGAATTTTCTTTCGTCAAAATTTTTCAGAAAATCACGTTTTAAGGAAATCCCGCATCGTGCGAAATTATCTTGTTTTTCCTAAACAACACGTTGTAAGTCGAAAAGCTTTCATGTTGCGTGTATGTCTAAGTGTGTAGCCTCAAAAGAGAAGGCACAGGACAGTTTTCTCTCGAAAGGATATGTAAGAATACCACTTCATAAGGAAATACAGTTTTGCAGAGTAAAGACATATACGTACGCATTGGAAACTCTACGAGAAGAAATAACGCATAGTACAAAATTAGCTTGTATCTCCAAAACTACACGTTGTATCTCGAAAAGAATTGTTGTGGCGTGTACGTATTAACATGTAGCATCTAAAGAGAACCAAAAGGAGAATTTTCTTTCGTCAAAATTTTTCAGAAAATCACGTTTTAAGGAAATCCCGCATCGTGTGAAATTATCTTGTTTTTCCTAAACAACACGTTGTAAGTCGAAAAGATTTCATGTTGCGTGTATGTCTAAGTGTGTAGCCTCAAAAGAGAAGGCACAGGACAGTTTTCTCTCGAAAGGATATGTAAGAATACCACTTCATAAGGAAATACAGTTTTGCAGAGTAAAGACATATACGTACGCATTGGAAACTCTTTACGAGAAGAAATAACGCATCGTACAAAATTAGCTTGTAACTCCAAAACTACACGTTGTATCTCGAAAAGAATTGTTGTGGCGTGTACGTCTTAACATGTAGCATCTAAAGAGAACCAAAAGGAGAATTTACTTTCGTCAAAATTTTTCAGAAAATCACGTTTTAAGGAAATCCCGCATCGTGCGAAATTATCTTGTTTTTCCTAAACAACACGTTGTAAGTCGAAAAGCTTTCATGTTGCGTGTATGTCTAAGTGTGTAGCCTCAAAAGAGAAGGCACAGGACAGTTTTCTCTCGAAAGGATATGTAAGAATACCACTTCATAAGGAAATACAGTTTTGCAGAGTAAAGACATATACGTACGCATTGGAAACTCTTTAGGAGAAGAAATCGTACAAAATTAGCTTGTATCTCCAAAACTACACGTTGTATCTCGAAAAGAATTGTTGTGGCGTGTACGTCTTAACATGTAGCATCTAAAGAGAACTAAAAGGAGAATTTTCTTTCGTCAAAATTTTTCAGAAAATCACGTTTTAAGGAAATCCCGCATCGTGCGAAATTATCTTGTTTTTCCTAAACAACACGTTGTAAGTCGAAAAGCTTTCATGTTGCGTGTATGTCTAAGTGTGTAGCCTCAAAAGAGAAGGCACAGGACAGTTTTCTCTCGAAAGGATATGTAAGAATACCACTTCATAAGGAAATACAGTTTTGCAGAGTAAAGACATATACGTACGCATTGGAAACTCTTTACGAGAAGAAATAACGCATCGTACAAAATTAGCTTGTATCTCCAAAACTACACGTTGTATCTCGAAAAGAATTGTTGTGGCGTGTACGTCTTAACATGTAGCATCTAAAGAGAACCAAAAGGAGAATTTTCTTTCGTCAAAATTTTTCAGAAAATCACGTTTTAAGGAAATCCCGCATCGTGCGAAATTATCTTGTTTTTCCTAAACAACACGTTGTAAGTCGAAAAGCTTTCATGTTGCGTGTATGTCTAAGTGTGTAGCCTCAAAAGAGAAGGCACAGGACAGTTTTCTCTCGAAAGGATATGTAAGAATACCACTTCATAAGGAAATACAGTTTTGCAGAGTAAAGACATATACGTACGCATTGGAAACTCTTTACGAGAAGAAATAACGCATCGTACAAAATTAGCTTGTATCTCCAAAACTACACGTTGTATCTCGAAAAGAATTGTTGTGGCGTGTACGTCTTAACATGTAGCATCTAAAGAGAACCAAAAGGAGAATTTTCTTTCGTCAAAATTTTTCAGAAAATCACGTTTTAAGGAAATCCCGCATCGTGCGAAATTATCTTGTTTTTCCTAAACAACACGTTGTAAGTCGAAAAGCTTTCATGTTGCGTGTATGTCTAAGTGTGTAGCCTCAAAAGAGAAGGCACAGGACAGTTTTCTCTCGAAAGGATATGTAAGAATACCACTTCATAAGGAAATACAGTTTTGCAGAGTAAAGACATATACGTACGCATTGGAAACTCTTTAGGCGAAGAAATAACGCATCGTACAAAATTAGCTTGTATCTCCAAAACTACACGTTGTATCTCGAAAAGAATTGTTGTGGCGTGTACGTCTTAACATGTAGCATCGAAAGAGAACCAAAAGGAGAATTTTCTTTCGTCAAAATTTTTCAGAAAATCACGTTTTAAGGAAATCCCGCATCGTGCGAAATTATCTTGTTTTTCCTAAACAACACGTTGTAAGTCGAAAAGCTTTCCTGTTGCGTGTATGTCTAAGTGTGTAGCCTCAAAAGAGAAGGCACAGGACAGTTTTCTCTCGAAAGGATATGTAAGAATACCACTTCATAAGGAAATACAGTTTTGCAGAGTAAAGACATATACGTACGCATTGGAAACTCTTTACGAGAAGAAATAACGCATCGTACAAAATTAGCTTGTATCTCCAAAACTACACGTTGTATCTCGAAAAGAATTGTTGTGGCGTGTACGTCTTAACATGTAGCATCTAAAGAGAACCAAATGGAGAATTTTCTTTCGTCAAAATTTTTCAGAAAATCACGTTTTAAGGAAATCCCGCATCGTGCGAAATTATCTTGTTTTTCCTAAACAACACGTTGTAAGTCGAAAAGCTTTCATGTTGCGTGTATGTCTAAGTGTGTAGCCTCAAAAGAGAAGGCACAGGACAGTTTTCTCTCGAAAGGATATGTAAGAATACCACTTCATAAGGAAATACAGTTTTGCAGAGTAAAGACATATACGTACGCATTGGAAACTCTTTACGAGAAGAAATAACGCATCGTACAAAATTAGCTTGTATCTCCAAAACTACACGTTGTATCTCGAAAAGAATTGTTGTGGCGTGTACGTCTTAACATGTAGCATCTAAAGAGAACCAAAAGGAGAATTTTCTTTCGTCAAAATTTTTCAGAAAATCACGTTTTAAGGAAATCCCGCATCGTGCGAAATTATCTTGTTTTTCCTAAACAACACGTTGTAAGTCGAAAAGCTTTCATGTTGCGTGTATGTCTAAGTGTGTAGCCTCAAAAGAGAAGGCACAGGACAGTTTTCTCTCGAAAGGATATGTAAGAATACCACTTCATAAGGAAATACAGTTTTGCAGAGTAAAGACATATACGTACGCATTGGAAACTCTACGAGAAGAAATAACGCATAGTACAAAATTAGCTTGTATCTCCAAAACTACACGTTGTATCTCGAAAAGAATTGTTGTGGCGTGTACGTATTAACATGTAGCATCTAAAGAGAACCAAAAGGAGAATTTTCTTTCGTCAAAATTTTTCAGAAAATCACGTTTTAAGGAAATCCCGCATCGTGTGAAATTATCTTGTTTTTCCTAAACAACACGTTGTAAGTCGAAAAGATTTCATGTTGCGTGTATGTCTAAGTGTGTAGCCTCAAAAGAGAAGGCACAGGACAGTTTTCTCTCGAAAGGATATGTAAGAATACCACTTCATAAGGAAATACAGTTTTGCAGAGTAAAGACATATACGTACGCATTGGAAACTCTTTACGAGAAGAAATAACGCATCGTACAAAATTAGCTTGTAACTCCAAAACTACACGTTGTATCTCGAAAAGAATTGTTGTGGCGTGTACGTCTTAACATGTAGCATCTAAAGAGAACCAAAAGGAGAATTTTCTTTCGTCAAAATTTTTCAGAAAATCACGTTTTAAGGAAATCCCGCATCGTGCGAAATTATCTTGTTTTTCCTAAACAACACGTTGTAAGTCGAAAAGCTTTCATGTTGCGTGTATGTCTAAGTGTGTAGCCTCAAAAGAGAAGGCACAGGACAGTTTTCTCTCGAAAGGATATGTAAGAATACCACTTCATAAGGAAATACAGTTTTGCAGAGTAAAGACATATACGTACGCATTGGAAACTCTTTAGGAGAAGAAATCGTACAAAATTAGCTTGTATCTCCAAAACTACACGTTGTATCTCGAAAAGAATTGTTGTGGCGTGTACGTCTTAACATGTAGCATCTAAAGAGAACTAAAAGGAGAATTTTCTTTCGTCAAAATTTTTCAGAAAATCACGTTTTAAGGAAATCCCGCATCGTGCGAAATTATCTTGTTTTTCCTAAACAACACGTTGTAAGTCGAAAAGCTTTCATGTTGCGTGTATGTCTAAGTGTGTAGCCTCAAAAGAGAAGGCACAGGACAGTTTTCTCTCGAAAGGATATGTAAGAATACCACTTCATAAGGAAATACAGTTTTGCAGAGTAAAGACATATACGTACGCATTGGAAACTCTTTACGAGAAGAAATAACGCATCGTACAAAATTAGCTTGTATCTCCAAAACTACACGTTGTATCTCGAAAAGAATTGTTGTGGCGTGTACGTCTTAACATGTAGCATCTAAAGAGAACCAAAAGGAGAATTTTCTTTCGTCAAAATTTTTCAGAAAATCACGTTTTAAGGAAATCCCGCATCGTGCGAAATTATCTTGTTTTTCCTAAACAACACGTTGCAAGTCGAAAAGCTTTCATGTGTAGCCTCAAAAGAGAAGGCACAGGACAGTTTTCTCTCGAAAGGATATGTAAGAATACCACTTCATAAGGAAATACAGTTTTGCAGAGTAAAGACATATACGTACGCATTGGAAACTCTTTAGGAGAAGAAATAACGCATAGTACAAAATTAGCTTGTATCTCCAAAACTACACGTTGTATCTCGAAAAGAATTGTTGTGGCGTGTACGTCTTAACATGTAGCATCTAAAGAGAACCAAAAGGAGAATTTTCTTTCGTCAAAATTTTTCAGAAAATCACGTTTTAAGGAAATCCCGCATCGTGCGAAATTATCTTGTTTTTCCTAAACAACACGTTGTAAGTCGAAAAGCTTTCATGTTGCGTGTATGTCTAAGTGTGTAGCCTCAAAAGAGAAGGCACAGGACAGTTTTCTCTCGAAAGGATATGTAAGAATACCACTTCATAAGGAAATACAGTTTTGCAGAGTAAAGACATATACGTACGCATTGGAAACTCTTTACGAGAAGAAATAACGCATCGTAAAAAATTAGCTTGTATCTCCAAAACTACACGTTGTATCTCGAAAAGAATTGTTGTGGCGTGTACGTCTTAACATGTAGCATCTAAAGAGAACCAAAAGGAGAATTTTCTTTCGTCAAAATTTTTCAGAAAATCACGTTTTAAGGAAATCCCGCATCGTGCGAAATTATCTTGTTTTTCCTAAACAACACGTTGTAAGTCGAAAAGCTTTCATGTTGCGTGTATGTCTAAGTGTGTAGCCTCAAAAGAGAAGGCACAGGACAGTTTTCTCTCGAAAGGATATGTAAGAATACCACTTCATAAGGAAATACAGTTTTGCAGAGTAAAGACATATACGTACGCATTGGAAACTCTTTACGAGAAGAAATAACGCATCGTACAAAATTAGCTTGTATCTCCAAAACTACACGTTGTATCTCGAAAAGAATTGTTGTGGCGTGTACGTCTTAACATGTAGCATCTAAAGAGAACCAAAAGGAGAATTTTCTTTCGTCAAAATTTTTCAGAAAATCACGTTTTAAGGAAATCCCGCATCGTGCGAAATTATCTTGTTTTTCCTAAACAACACGTTGTAAGTCGAAAAGCTTTCATGTTGCGTGTATGTCTAAGTGTGTAGCCTCAAAAGAGAAGGCACAGGACAGTTTTCTCTCGAAAGGATATGTAAGAATACCACTTCATAAGGAAATACAGTTTTGCAGAGTAAAGACATATACGTACGCATTGGAAACTCTTTACGAGAAGAAATAACGCATCGTACAAAATTAGCTTGTATCTCCAAAACTACACGTTGTATCTCGAAAAGAATTGTTGTGGCGTGTACGTCTTAACATGTAGCATCTAAAGAGAACCAAAAGGAGAATTTTCTTTCGTCAAAATTTTTCAGAAAATCACGTTTTAAGGAAATCCCGCATCGTGCGAAATTATCTTGTTTTTCCTAAACAACACGTTGTAAGTCGAAAAGCTTTCATGTTGCGTGTATGTCTAAGTGTGTAGCCTCAAAAGAGAAGGCACAGGACAGTTTTCTCTCGAAAGGATATGTAAGAATACCACTTCATAAGGAAATACAGTTTTGCAGAGTAAAGACATATACGTACGCATTGGAAACTCTTTAGGCGAAGAAATAACGCATCGTACAAAATTAGCTTGTATCTCCAAAACTACACGTTGTATCTCGAAAAGAATTGTTGTGGCGTGTACGTCTTAACATGTAGCATCGAAAGAGAACCAAAAGGAGAATTTTCTTTCGTCAAAATTTTTCAGAAAATCACGTTTTAAGGAAATCCCGCATCGTGCGAAATTATCTTGTTTTTCCTAAACAACACGTTGTAAGTCGAAAAGCTTTCCTGTTGCGTGTATGTCTAAGTGTGTAGCCTCAAAAGAGAAGGCACAGGACAGTTTTCTCTCGAAAGGATATGTAAGAATACCACTTCATAAGGAAATACAGTTTTGCAGAGTAAAGACATATACGTACGCATTGGAAACTCTTTACGAGAAGAAATAACGCATCGTACAAAATTAGCTTGTATCTCCAAAACTACACGTTGTATCTCGAAAAGAATTGTTGTGGCGTGTACGTCTTAACATGTAGCATCTAAAGAGAACCAAATGGAGAATTTTCTTTCGTCAAAATTTTTCAGAAAATCACGTTTTAAGGAAATCCCGCATCGTGCGAAATTATCTTGTTTTTCCTAAACAACACGTTGTAAGTCGAAAAGCTTTCATGTTGCGTGTATGTCTAAGTGTGTAGCCTCAAAAGAGAAGGCACAGGACAGTTTTCTCTCGAAAGGATATGTAAGAATACCACTTCATAAGGAAATACAGTTTTGCAGAGTAAAGACATATACGTACGCATTGGAAACTCTTTACGAGAAGAAATAACGCATCGTACAAAATTAGCTTGTATCTCCAAAACTACACGTTGTATCTCGAAAAGAATTGTTGTGGCGTGTACGTCTTAACATGTAGCATCTAAAGAGAACCAAAAGGAGAATTTTCTTTCGTCAAAATTTTTCAGAAAATCACGTTTTAAGGAAATCCCGCATCGTGCGAAATTATCTTGTTTTTCCTAAACAACACGTTGTAAGTCGAAAAGCTTTCATGTTGCGTGTATGTCTAAGTGTGTAGCCTCAAAAGAGAAGGCACAGGACAGTTTTCTCTCGAAAGGATATGTAAGAATACCACTTCATAAGGAAATACAGTTTTGCAGAGTAAAGACATATACGTACGCATTGGAAACTCTACGAGAAGAAATAACGCATAGTACAAAATTAGCTTGTATCTCCAAAACTACACGTTGTATCTCGAAAAGAATTGTTGTGGCGTGTACGTATTAACATGTAGCATCTAAAGAGAACCAAAAGGAGAATTTTCTTTCGTCAAAATTTTTCAGAAAATCACGTTTTAAGGAAATCCCGCATCGTGTGAAATTATCTTGTTTTTCCTAAACAACACGTTGTAAGTCGAAAAGATTTCATGTTGCGTGTATGTCTAAGTGTGTAGCCTCAAAAGAGAAGGCACAGGACAGTTTTCTCTCGAAAGGATATGTAAGAATACCACTTCATAAGGAAATACAGTTTTGCAGAGTAAAGACATATACGTACGCATTGGAAACTCTTTACGAGAAGAAATAACGCATCGTACAAAATTAGCTTGTAACTCCAAAACTACACGTTGTATCTCGAAAAGAATTGTTGTGGCGTGTACGTCTTAACATGTAGCATCTAAAGAGAACCAAAAGGAGAATTTTCTTTCGTCAAAATTTTTCAGAAAATCACGTTTTAAGGAAATCCCGCATCGTGCGAAATTATCTTGTTTTTCCTAAACAACACGTTGTAAGTCGAAAAGCTTTCATGTTGCGTGTATGTCTAAGTGTGTAGCCTCAAAAGAGAAGGCACAGGACAGTTTTCTCTCGAAAGGATATGTAAGAATACCACTTCATAAGGAAATACAGTTTTGCAGAGTAAAGACATATACGTACGCATTGGAAACTCTTTAGGAGAAGAAATCGTACAAAATTAGCTTGTATCTCCAAAACTACACGTTGTATCTCGAAAAGAATTGTTGTGGCGTGTACGTCTTAACATGTAGCATCTAAAGAGAACTAAAAGGAGAATTTTCTTTCGTCAAAATTTTTCAGAAAATCACGTTTTAAGGAAATCCCGCATCGTGCGAAATTATCTTGTTTTTCCTAAACAACACGTTGTAAGTCGAAAAGCTTTCATGTTGCGTGTATGTCTAAGTGTGTAGCCTCAAAAGAGAAGGCACAGGACAGTTTTCTCTCGAAAGGATATGTAAGAATACCACTTCATAAGGAAATACAGTTTTGCAGAGTAAAGACATATACGTACGCATTGGAAACTCTTTACGAGAAGAAATAACGCATCGTACAAAATTAGCTTGTATCTCCAAAACTACACGTTGTATCTCGAAAAGAATTGTTGTGGCGTGTACGTCTTAACATGTAGCATCTAAAGAGAACCAAAAGGAGAATTTTCTTTCGTCAAAATTTTTCAGAAAATCACGTTTTAAGGAAATCCCGCATCGTGCGAAATTATCTTGTTTTTCCTAAACAACACGTTGCAAGTCGAAAAGCTTTCATGTGTAGCCTCAAAAGAGAAGGCACAGGACAGTTTTCTCTCGAAAGGATATGTAAGAATACCACTTCATAAGGAAATACAGTTTTGCAGAGTAAAGACATATACGTACGCATTGGAAACTCTTTAGGAGAAGAAATAACGCATAGTACAAAATTAGCTTGTATCTCCAAAACTACACGTTGTATCTCGAAAAGAATTGTTGTGGCGTGTACGTCTTAACATGTAGCATCTAAAGAGAACCAAAAGGAGAATTTTCTTTCGTCAAAATTTTTCAGAAAATCACGTTTTAAGGAAATCCCGCATCGTGCGAAATTATCTTGTTTTTCCTAAACAACACGTTGTAAGTCGAAAAGCTTTCATGTTGCGTGTATGTCTAAGTGTGTAGCCTCAAAAGAGAAGGCACAGGACAGTTTTCTCTCGAAAGGATATGTAAGAATACCACTTCATAAGGAAATACAGTTTTGCAGAGTAAAGACATATACGTACGCATTGGAAACTCTTTACGAGAAGAAATAACGCATCGTAAAAAATTAGCTTGTATCTCCAAAACTACACGTTGTATCTCGAAAAGAATTGTTGTGGCGTGTACGTCTTAACATGTAGCATCTAAAGAGAACCAAAAGGAGAATTTTCTTTCGTCAAAATTTTTCAGAAAATCACGTTTTAAGGAAATCCCGCATCGTGCGAAATTATCTTGTTTTTCCTAAACAACACGTTGTAAGTCGAAAAGCTTTCATGTTGCGTGTATGTCTAAGTGTGTAGCCTCAAAAGAGAAGGCACAGGACAGTTTTCTCTCGAAAGG
Source organism: Apodemus sylvaticus (assembly GCF_947179515.1). Classification (NCBI taxonomy): domain Eukaryota; kingdom Metazoa; phylum Chordata; class Mammalia; order Rodentia; family Muridae; genus Apodemus; species Apodemus sylvaticus. Next base: position 28,279 of record NW_026263142.1, read on the forward strand.
ATATGTAAGAATACCACTTCATAAGGAAATACAGTTTTGCAGAGTAAAGACATATACGTACGCATTGGAAACTCTTTACGAGAAGAAATAACGCATCGTACAAAATTAGCTTGTATCTCCAAAACTACACGTTGTATCTCGAAAAGAATTGTTGTGGCGTGTACGTCTTAACATGTAGCATCGAAAGAGAACCAAAAGGAGAATTTTCTTTCGTCAAAATTTTTCAGAAAATCACGTTTTAAGGAAATCCCGCATCGTGCGAAATTATCTTGTTTTTCCTAAACAACTCGTTGTAAGTCGAAAAGCTTTCATGTTGCGTGTATGTCTAAGTGTGTAGCCTCAAAAGAGAAGGCACAGGACAGTTTTCTCTCGAAAGGATATGTAAGAATACCACTTCATAAGGAAATACAGTTTTGCAGAGTAAAGACATATACGTACGCATTGGAAACTCTACGAGAAGAAATAACGCATCGTACAAAATTAGCTTGTATCTCCAAAACTACACGTTGTATCTCGAAAAGAATTGTTGTGGCGTGTACGTCTTAACATGTAGCATCGAAAGAGAACCAAAAGGAGAATTTTCTTTCGTCAAAATTTTTCAGAAAATCACGTTTTAAGGAAATCCCGCATCGTGCGAAATTATCTTGTTTTTCCTAAACAACACGTTGTAAGTCGAAAAGCTTTCATGTTGCGTGTATGTCTAAGTGTGTAGCCTCAAAAGAGAAGGCACAGGACAGTTTTCTCTCGAAAGGATATGTAAGAATACCACTTCATAAGGAAATACAGTTTTGCAGAGTAAAGACATATACGTACGCATTGGAAACTCTTTACGAGAAGAAATAACGCATCGTACAAAATTAGCTTGTATCTCCAAAACTACACGTTGTATCTCGAAAAGAATTGTTGTGGCGTGTACGTCTTAACATGTAGCATCTAAAGAGAACCAAAAGGAGAATTTTCTTTCGTCAAAATTTTTCAGAAAATCACGTTTTAAGGAAATCCCGCATCGTGCGAAATTATCTTGTTTTTCCTAAACAACACGTTGTAAGTCGAAAAGCTTTCATGTTGCGTGTATGTCTAAGTGTGTAGCCTCAAAAGAGAAGGCACAGGACAGTTTTCTCTCGAAAGGATATGTAAGAATACCACTTCATAAGGAAATACAGTTTTGCAGAGTAAAGACATATACGTACGCATTGGAAACTCTTTACGAGAAGAAATAACGCATCGTACAAAATTAGCTTGTATCTCCAAAACTACACGTTGTATCTCGAAAAGAATTGTTGTGGCGTGTACGTCTTAACATGTAGCATCTAAAGAGAACCAAAAGGAGAATTTTCTTTCGTCAAAATTTTTCAGAAAATCACGTTTTAAGGAAATCCCGCATCGTGCGAAATTATCTTGTTTTTCCTAAACAACACGTTGTAAGTCGAAAAGCTTTCATGTTGCGTGTATGTCTAAGTGTGTAGCCTCAAAAGAGAAGGCACAGGACAGTTTTCTCTCGAAAGGATATGTAAGAATACCACTTCATAAGGAAATACAGTTTTGCAGAGTAAAGACATATACGTACGCATTGGAAACTCTTTACGAGAAGAAATAACGCATCGTACAAAATTAGCTTGTATCTCCAAAACTACACGTTGTATCTCGAAAAGAATTGTTGTGGCGTGTACGTCTTAACATGTAGCATCTAAAGAGAACCAAAAGGAGAATTTTCTTTCGTCAAAATTTTTCAGAAAATCACGTTTTAAGGAAATCCCGCATCGTGCGAAATTATCTTGTTTTTCCTAAACAACACGTTGTAAGTCGAAAAGCTTTCATGTTGCGTGTATGTCTAAGTGTGTAGCCTCAAAAGAGAAGGCACAGGACAGTTTTCTCTCGAAAGGATATGTAAGAATACCACTTCATAAGGAAATACAGTTTTGCAGAGTAAAGACATATACGTACGCATTGGAATCTCTTTACGAGAAGAAATAACGCATCGTACAAAATTAGCTTGTATCTCCAAAACTACACGTTGTATCTCGAAAAGAATTGTTGTGGCGTGTACGTCTTAACATGTAGCATCTAAAGAGAACCAAAAGGAGAATTTTCTTTCGTCAAAATTTTTCAGAAAATCACGTTTTAAGGAAATCCCGCATCGTGCGAAATTATCTTGTTTTTCCTAAACAACACGTTGTAAGTCGAAAAGCTTTCATGTTGCGTGTATGTCTAAGTGTGTAGCCTCAAAAGAGAAGGCACAGGACAGTTTTCTCTCGAAAGGATATGTAAGAATACCACTTCATAAGGAAATACAGTTTTGCAGAGTAAAGACATATACGTACGCATTGGAAACTCTTTAGGAGAAGAAATAACGCATCGTACAAAATTAGCTTGTATCTCCAAAACTACACGTTGTATCTCGAAAAGAATTGTTGTGGCGTGTACGTCTTAACATGTAGCATCTAAAGAGAACCAAAAGGAGAATTTTCTTTCGTCAAAATTTTTCAGAAAATCACGTTTTAAGGAAATCCCGCATCGTGCGAAATTATCTTGTTTTTCCTAAACAACACGTTGTAAGTCGAAAAGCTTTCATGTTGCGTGTATGTCTAAGTGTGTAGCCTCAAAAGAGAAGGCACAGGACAGTTTTCTCTCGAAAGGATATGTAAGAATACCACTTCATAAGGAAATACAGTTTTGCAGAGTAAAGACATATACGTACGCATTGGAAACTCTTTACGAGAAGAAATAACGCATCGTACAAAATTAGCTTGTATCTCCAAAACTACACGTTGTATCTCGAAAAGAATTGTTGTGGCGTGTACGTCTTAACATGTAGCATCTAAAGAGAACCAAAAGGAGAATTTTCTTTCGTCAAAATTTTTCAGAAAATCACGTTTTAAGGAAATCCCGCATCGTGCGAAATTATCTTGTTTTTCCTAAACAACACGTTGTAAGTCGAAAAGCTTTCATGTTGCGTGTATGTCTAAGTGTGTAGCCTCAAAAGAGAAGGCACAGGACAGTTTTCTCTCGAAAGGATATGTAAGAATACCACTTCATAAGGAAATACAGTTTTGCAGAGTAAAGACATATACGTACGCATTGGAAACTCTTTACGAGAAGAAATAACGCATCGTACAAAATTAGCTTGTATCTCCAAAACTACACGTTGTATCTCGAAAAGAATTGTTGTGGCGTGTACGTCTTAACATGTAGCATCTAAAGAGAACCAAAAGGAGAATTTTCTTTCGTCAAAATTTTTCAGAAAATCACGTTTTCAGGAAATCCCGCATCGTGCGAAATTATCTTGTTTTTCCTAAACAACACGTTGTAAGTCGAAAAGCTTTCATGTTGCGTGTATGTCTAAGTGTGTAGCCTCAAAAGAGAAGGCACAGGACAGTTTTCTCTCGAAAGGATATGTAAGAATACCACTTCATAAGGAAATACAGTTTTGCAGAGTAAAGACATATACGTACGCATTGGAAACTCTTTACGAGAAGAAATAACGCATCGTACAAAATTAGCTTGTATCTCCAAAACTACACGTTGTATCTCGAAAAGAATTGTTGTGGCGTGTACGTCTTAACATGTAGCATCTAAAGAGAACCAAAAGGAGAATTTTCTTTCGTCAAAATTTTTCAGAAAATCACGTTTTAAGGAAATCCCGCATCGTGCGAAATTATCTTGTTTTTCCTAAACAACACGTTGTAAGTCGAAAAGCTTTCATGTTGCGTGTATGTCTAAGTGTGTAGCCTCAAAAGAGAAGGCACAGGACAGTTTTCTCTCGAAAGGATATGTAAGAATACCACTTCATAAGGAAATACAGTTTTGCAGAGTAAAGACATATACGTACGCATTGGAAACTCTTTACGAGAAGAAATAACGCATCGTACAAAATTAGCTTGTATCTCCAAAACTACACGTTGTATCTCGAAAAGAATTGTTGTGGCGTGTACGTCTTAACATGTAGCATCTAAAGAGAACCAAAAGGAGAATTTTCTTTCGTCAAAATTTTTCAGAAAATCACGTTTTAAGGAAATCCCGCATCGTGCGAAATTATCTTGTTTTTCCTAAACAACACGTTGTAAGTCGAAAAGCTTTCATGTTGCGTGTATGTCTAAGTGTGTAGCCTCAAAAGAGAAGGCACAGGACAGTTTTCTCTCGAAAGGATATGTAAGAATACCACTTCATAAGGAAATACAGTTTTGCAGAGTAAAGACATATACGTACGCATTGGAAACTCTTTACGAGAAGAAATAACGCATCGTACAAAATTAGCTTGTATCTCCAAAACTACACGTTGTATCTCGAAAAGAATTGTTGTGGCGTGTACGTCTTAACATGTAGCATCTAAAGAGAACCAAAAGGAGAATTTTCTTTCGTCAAAATTTTTCAGAAAATCACGTTTTAAGGAAATCCCGCATCGTGCGAAATTATCTTGTTTTTCCTAAACAACACGTTGTAAGTCGAAAAGCTTTCATGTTGCGTGTATGTCTAAGTGTGTAGCCTCAAAAGAGAAGGCACAGGACAGTTTTCTCTCGAAAGGATATGTAAGAATACCACTTCATAAGGAAATACAGTTTTGCAGAGTAAAGACATATACGTACGCATTGGAAACTCTTTACGAGAAGAAATAACGCATCGTACAAAATTAGCTTGTATCTCCAAAACTACACGTTGTATCTCGAAAAGAATTGTTGTGGCGTGTACGTCTTAACATGTAGCATCTAAAGAGAACCAAAAGGAGAATTTTCTTTCGTCAAAATTTTTCAGAAAATCACGTTTTAAGGAAATCCCGCATCGTGCGAAATTATCTTGTTTTTCCTAAACAACACGTTGTAAGTCGAAAAGCTTTCATGTTGCGTGTATGTCTAAGTGTGTAGCCTCAAAAGAGAAGGCACAGGACAGTTTTCTCTCGAAAGGATATGTAAGAATACCACTTCATAAGGAAATACAGTTTTGCAGAGTAAAGACATATACGTACGCATTGGAAACTCTTTACGAGAAGAAATAACGCATCGTACAAAATTAGCTTGTATCTCCAAAACTACACGTTGTATCTCGAAAAGAATTGTTGTGGCGTGTACGTCTTAACATGTAGCATCTAAAGAGAACCAAAAGGAGAATTTTCTTTCGTCAAAATTTTTCAGAAAATCACGTTTTAAGGAAATCCCGCATCGTGCGAAATTATCTTGTTTTTCCTAAACAACACGTTGTAAGTCGAAAAGCTTTCATGTTGCGTGTATGTCTAAGTGTGTAGCCTCAAAAGAGAAGGCACAGGACAGTTTTCTCTCGAAAGGATATGTAAGAATACCACTTCATAAGGAAATACAGTTTTGCAGAGTAAAGACATATACGTACGCATTGGAAACTCTTTACGAGAAGAAATAACGCATCGTACAAAATTAGCTTGTATCTCCAAAACTACACGTTGTATCTCGAAAAGAATTGTTGTGGCGTGTACGTCTTAACATGTAGCATCTAAAGAGAACCAAAAGGAGAATTTTCTTTCGTCAAAATTTTTCAGAAAATCACGTTTTAAGGAAATCCCGCATCGTGCGAAATTATCTTGTTTTTCCTAAACAACACGTTGTAAGTCGAAAAGCTTTCATGTTGCGTGTATGTCTAAGTGTGTAGCCTCAAAATAGAAGGCACAGGACAGTTTTCTCTCGAAAGGATATGTAAGAATACCACTTCATAAGGAAATACAGTTTTGCAGAGTAAAGACATATACGTACGCATTGGAAACTCTTTACGAGAAGAAATAACGCATCGTACAAAATTAGCTATATCTCCAAAACTACACGTTGTATCTCGAAAAGAATTGTTGTGGCGTGTACGTCTTAACATGTAGCATCTAAAGAGAACCAAAAGGAGAATTTTCTTTCGTCAAAATTTTTCAGAAAATCACGTTTTAAGGAAATCCCGCATCGTGCGAAATTATCTTGTTTTTCCTAAACAACACGTTGTAAGTCGAAAAGCTTTCATGTTGCGTGTATGTCTAAGTGTGTAGCCTCAAAAGAGAAGGCACAGGACAGTTTTCTCTCGAAAGGATATGTAAGAATACCACTTCATAAGGAAATACAGTTTTGCAGAGTAAAGACATATACGTACGCATTGGAAACTCTTTACGAGAAGAAATAACGCATCGTACAAAATTAGCTTGTATCTCCAAAACTACACGTTGTATCTCGAAAAGAATTGTTGTGGCGTGTACGTCTTAACATGTAGCATCTAAAGAGAACCAAAAGGAGAATTTTTTTCGTCAAAATTTTTCAGAAAATCACGTTTTAAGGAAATCCCGCATCGTGCGAAATTATCTTGTTTTTCCTAAACAACACGTTGTAAGTCGAAAAGCTTTCATGTTGCGTGTATGTCTAAGTGTGTAGCCTCAAAAGAGAAGGCACAGGACAGTTTTCTCTCGAAAGGATATGTAAGAATACCACTTCATAAGGAAATACAGTTTTGCAGAGTAAAAACATATACGTACGCATTGGAAACTCTTTACGAGAAGAAATAACGCATCGTACAAAATTAGCTTGTATCTCCAAAACTACACGTTGTATCTCGAAAAGAATTGTTGTGGCGTGTACGTCTTAACATGTAGCATCTAAAGAGAACCAAAAGGAGAATTTTCTTTCGTCAAAATTTTTCAGAAAATCACGTTTTCAGGAAATCCCGCATCGTGCGAAATTATCTTGTTTTTCCTAAACAACACGTTGTAAGTCGAAAAGCTTTCATGTTGCGTGTATGTCTAAGTGTGTAGCCTCAAAAGAGAAGGCACAGGACAGTTTTCTCTCGAAAGGATATGTAAGAATACCACTTCATAAGGAAATACAGTTTTGCAGAGTAAAGACATATACGTACGCATTGGAAACTCTTTACGAGAAGAAATAACGCATCGTACAAAATTAGCTTGTATCTCCAAAACTACACGTTGTATCTCGAAAAGAATTGTTGTGGCGTGTACGTCTTAACATGTAGCATCTAAAGAGAACCAAAAGGAGAATTTTCTTTCGTCAAAATTTTTCAGAAAATCACGTTTTAAGGAAATCCCGCATCGTGCGAAATTATCTTGTTTTTCCTAAACAACACGTTGTAAGTCGAAAAGCTTTCATGTTGCGTGTATGTCTAAGTGTGTAGCCTCAAAAGAGAAGGCACAGGACAGTTTTCTCTCGAAAGGATATGTAAGAATACCACTTCATAAGGAAATACAGTTTTGCAGAGTAAAGACATATACGTACGCATTGGAAACTCTTTACGAGAAGAAATAACGCATCGTACAAAATTAGCTTGTATCTCCAAAACTACACGTTGTATCTCGAAAAGAATTGTTGTGGCGTGTACGTCTTAACATGTAGCATCTAAAGAGAACCAAAAGGAGAATTTTCTTTCGTCAAAATTTTTCAGAAAATCACGTTTTCAGGAAATCCCGCATCGTGCGAAATTATCTTGTTTTTCCTAAACAACACGTTGTAAGTCGAAAAGCTTTCATGTTGCGTGTATGTCTAAGTGTGTAGCCTCAAAAGAGAAGGCACAGGACAGTTTTCTCTCGAAAGGATATGTAAGAATACCACTTCATAAGGAAATACAGTTTTGCAGAGTAAAGACATATACGTACGCATTGGAAACTCTTTACGAGAAGAAATAACGCATCGTACAAAATTAGCTTGTATCTCCAAAACTACACGTTGTATCTCGAAAAGAATTGTTGTGGCGTGTACGTCTTAACATGTAGCATCTAAAGAGAACCAAAAGGAGAATTTTCTTTCGTCAAAATTTTTCAGAAAATCACGTTTTCAGGAAATCCCGCATCGTGCGAAATTATCTTGTTTTTCCTAAACAACACGTTGTAAGTCGAAAAGCTTTCATGTTGCGTGTATGTCTAAGTGTGTAGCCTCAAAAGAGAAGGCACAGGACAGTTTTCTCTCGAAAGGATATGTAAGAATACCACTTCATAAGGAAATACAGTTTTGCAGAGTAAAGACATATACGTACGCATTGGAAACTCTTTACGAGAAGAAATAACGCATCGTACAAAATTAGCTTGTATCTCCAAAACTACACGTTGTATCTCGAAAAGAATTGTTGTGGCGTGTACGTCTTAACATGTAGCATCTAAAGAGAACCAAAAGGAGAATTTTCTTTCGTCAAAATTTTTCAGAAAATCACGTTTTCAGGAAATCCCGCATCGTGCGAAATTATCTTGTTTTTCCTAAACAACACGTTGTAAGTCGAAAAGCTTTCATGTTGCGTGTATGTCTAAGTGTGTAGCCTCAAAAGAGAAGGCACAGGACAGTTTTCTCTCGAAAGGATATGTAAGAATACCACTTCATAAGGAAATACAGTTTTGCAGAGTAAAGACATATACGTACGCATTGGAAACTCTTTACGAGAAGAAATAACGCATCGTACAAAATTAGCTTGTATCTCCAAAACTACACGTTGTATCTCGAAAAGAATTGTTGTGGCGTGTACGTCTTAACATGTAGCATCTAAAGAGAACCAAAAGGAGAATTTTCTTTCGTCAAAATTTTTCAGAAAATCACGTTTTCAGGAAATCCCGCATCGTGCGAAATTATCTTGTTTTTCCTAAACAACACGTTGTAAGTCGAAAAGCTTTCATGTTGCGTGTATGTCTAAGTGTGTAGCCTCAAAAGAGAAGGCACAGGACAGTTTTCTCTCGAAAGGATATGTAAGAATACCACTTCATAAGGAAATACAGTTTTGCAGAGTAAAGACATATACGTACGCATTGGAAACTCTTTACGAGAAGAAATAACGCATCGTACAAAATTAGCTTGTATCTCCAAAACTACACGTTGTATCTCGAAAAGAATTGTTGTGGCGTGTACGTCTTAACATGTAGCATCTAAAGAGAACCAAAAGGAGAATTTTCTTTCGTCAAAATTTTTCAGAAAATCACGTTTTAAGGAAATCCCGCATCGTGCGAAATTATCTTGTTTTTCCTAAACAACACGTTGTAAGTCGAAAAGCTTTCATGTTGCGTGTATGTCTAAGTGTGTAGCCTCAAAAGAGAAGGCACAGGACAGTTTTCTCTCGAAAGGATATGTAAGAATACCACTTCATAAGGAAATACAGTTTTGCAGAGTAAAGACATATACGTACGCATTGGAAACTCTTTACGAGAAGAAATAACGCATCGTACAAAATTAGCTTGTATCTCCAAAACTACACGTTGTATCTCGAAAAGAATTGTTGTGGCGTGTACGTCTTAACATGTAGCATCTAAAGAGAACCAAAAGGAGAATTTTCTTTCGTCAAAATTTTTCAGAAAATCACGTTTTAAGGAAATCCCGCATCGTGCGAAATTATCTTGTTTTTCCTAAACAACACGTTGTAAGTCGAAAAGCTTTCATGTTGCGTGTATGTCTAAGTGTGTAGCCTCAAAAGAGAAGGCACAGGACAGTTTTCTCTCGAAAGGATATGTAAGAATACCACTTCATAAGGAAATACAGTTTTGCAGAGTAAAGACATATACGTACGCATTGGAAACTCTTTACGAGAAGAAATAACGCATCGTACAAAATTAGCTTGTATCTCCAAAACTACACGTTGTATCTCGAAAAGAATTGTTGTGGCGTGTACGTCTTAACATGTAGCATCTAAAGAGAACCAAAAGGAGAATTTTCTTTCGTCAAAATTTTTCAGAAAATCACGTTTTAAGGAAATCCCGCATCGTGCGAAATTATCTTGTTTTTCCTAAACAACACGTTGTAAGTCGAAAAGCTTAAAGCTTTCATGTTGCGTGTATGTCTAAGTGTGTAGCCTCAAAAGAGAAGGCACAGGACAGTTTTCTCTCGAAAGGATATGTAAGAATACCACTTCATAAGGAAATACAGTTTTGCAGAGTAAAGACATATACGTACGCATTGGAAACTCTTTACGAGAAGAAATAACGCATCGTACAAAATTAGCTTGTATCTCCAAAACTACACGTTGTATCTCGAAAAGAATTGTTGTGGCGTGTACGTCTTAACATGTAGCATCTAAAGAGAACCAAAAGGAGAATTTTCTTTCGTCAAAATTTTTCAGAAAATCACGTTTTAAGGAAATCCCGCATCGTGCGAAATTATCTTGTTTTTCCTAAACAACACGTTGTAAGTCGAAAAGCTTTCATGTTGCGTGTATGTCTAAGTGTGTAGCCTCAAAAAGAGAAGGCACAGGACAGTTTTCTCTCGAAAGGATATGTAAGAATACCACTTCATAAGGAAATACAGTTTTGCAGAGTAAAGACATATACGTACGCATTGGAAACTCTTTACGAGAAGAAATAACGCATCGTACAAAATTAGCTTGTATCTCCAAAACTACACGTTGTATCTCGAAAAGAATTGTTGTGGCGTGTACGTCTTAACATGTAGCATCTAAAGAGAACCAAAAGGAGAATTTTCTTTCGTCAAAATTTTTCAGAAAATCACGTTTTAAGGAAATCCCGCATCGTGCGAAATTATCTTGTTTTTCCTAAACAACACGTTGTAAGTCGAAAAGCTTTCATGTTGCGTGTATGTCTAAGTGTGTAGCCTCAAAAGAGAAGGCACAGGACAGTTTTCTCTCGAAAGGATATGTAAGAATACCACTTCATAAGGAAATACAGTTTTGCAGAGTAAAGACATATACGTACGCATGGAAACTCTTTACGAGAAGAAATAACGCATCGTACAAAATTAGCTTGTATCTCCAAAACTACACGTTGTATCTCGAAAAGAATTGTTGTGGCGTGTACGTCTTAACATGTAGCATCTAAAGAGAACCAAAAGGAGAATTTTCTTTCGTCAAAATTTTTCAGAAAATCACGTTTTAAGGAAATCCCGCATCGTGCGAAATTATCTTGTTTTTCCCTAAACAACACGTTGTAAGTCGAAAAGCTTTCATGTTGCGTGTATGTCTAAGTGTGTAGCCTCAAAAGAGAAGGCACAGGACAGTTTTCTCTCGAAAGGATATGTAAGAATACCACTTCATAAGGAAATACAGTTTTGCAGAGTAAAGACATATACGTACGCATTGGAAACTCTTTACGAGAAGAAATAACGCATCGTACAAAATTAGCTTGTATCTCCAAAACTACACGTTGTATCTCGAAAAGAATTGTTGTGGCGTGTACGTCTTAACATGTAGCATCTAAAGAGAACCAAAAGGAGAATTTTCTTTCGTCAAAATTTTTCAGAAAATCACGTTTTAAGGAAATCCCGCATCGTGCGAAATTATCTTGTTTTTCCTAAACAACACGTTGTAAGTCGAAAAGCTTTCATGTTGCGTGTATGTCTAAGTGTGTAGCCTCAAAAAGAGAAGGCACAGGACAGTTTTCCTCTCGAAAGGATATGTAAGAATACCACTTCATAAGGAAATACAGTTTTGCAGAGTAAAGACATATACGTACGCATTGGAAACTCTTTACGAGAAGAAATAACGCATCGTACAAAATTAGCTTGTATCTCCAAAACTACACGTTGTATCTCGAAAAGAATTGTTGTGGCGTGTACGTCTTAACATGTAGCATCTAAAGAGAACCAAAAGGAGAATTTTCTTTCGTCAAAATTTTTCAGAAAATCACGTTTTAAGGAAATCCCGCATCGTGCGAAATTATCTTGTTTTTCCTAAACAACACGTTGTAAGTCGAAAAGCTTTCATGTTGCGTGTATGTCTAAGTGTGTAGCCTCAAAAGAGAAGGCACAGGACAGTTTTCTCTCGAAAGGATATGTAAGAATACCACTTCATAAGGAAATACAGTTTTGCAGAGTAAAGACATATACGTACGCATTGGAAACTCTTTACGAGAAGAAATAACGCATCGTACAAAATTAGCTTGTATCTCCAAAACTACACGTTGTATCTCGAAAAGAATTGTTGTGGCGTGTACGTCTTAACATGTAGCATCTAAAGAGAACCAAAAGGAGAATTTTCTTTCGTCAAAATTTTTCAGAAAATCACGTTTTAAGGAAATCCCGCATCGTGCGAAATTATCTTGTTTTTCCTAAACAACACGTTGTAAGTCGAAAAGCTTTCATGTTGCGTGTATGTCTAAGTGTGTAGCCTCAAAAGAGAAGGCACAGGACAGTTTTCTCTCGAAAGGATATGTAAGAATACCACTTCATAAGGAAATACAGTTTTGCAGAGTAAAGACATATACGTACGCATTGGAAACTCTTTACGAGAAGAAATAACGCATCGTACAAAATTAGCTTGTATCTCCAAAACTACACGTTGTATCTCGAAAAGAATTGTTGTGGCGTGTACGTCTTAACATGTAGCATCTAAAGAGAACCAAAAGGAGAATTTTCTTTCGTCAAAATTTTTCAGAAAATCACGTTTTAAGGAAATCCCGCATCGTGCGAAATTATCTTGTTTTTCCTAAACAACACGTTGTAAGTCGAAAAGCTTTCATGTTGCGTGTATGTCTAAGTGTGTAGCCTCAAAAGAGAAGGCACAGGACAGTTTTCTCTCGAAAGGATATGTAAGAATACCACTTCATAAGGAAATACAGTTTTGCAGAGTAAAGACATATACGTACGCATTGGAAACTCTTTACGAGAAGAAATAACGCATCGTACAAAATTAGCTTGTATCTCCAAAAACTACACGTTGTATCTCGAAAAGAATTGTTGTGGCGTGTACGTCTTAACATGTAGCATCTAAAGAGAACCAAAAGGAGAATTTTCTTTCGTCAAAATTTTTCAGAAAATCACGTTTTAAGGAAATCCCGCATCGTGCGAAATTATCTTGTTTTTCCTAAACAACACGTTGTAAGTCGAAAAGCTTTCATGTTGCGTGTATGTCCTAAGTGTGTAGCCTCAAAAGAGAAGGCACAGGACAGTTTTCTCTCGAAAGGATATGTAAGAATACCACTTCATAAGGAAATACAGTTTTGCAGAGTAAAGACATATACGTACGCATTGGAAACTCTTTACGAGAAGAAATAACGCATCGTACAAAATTAGCTTGTATCTCCAAAACTACACGTTGTATCTCGAAAAGAATTGTTGTGGCGTGTACGTCTTAACATGTAGCATCTAAAGAGAACCAAAAGGAGAATTTTCTTTCGTCAAAATTTTTCAGAAAATCACGTTTTAAGGAAATCCCGCATCGTGCGAAATTATCTTGTTTTTCCTAAACAACACGTTGTAAGTCGAAAAGCTTTCATGTTGCGTGTATGTCTAAGTGTGTAGCCTCAAAAGAGAAGGCACAGGACAGTTTTCTCTCGAAAGGATATGTAAGAATACCACTTCATAAGGAAATACAGTTTTGCAGAGTAAAGACATATACGTACGCATTGGAAACTCTTTACGAGAAGAAATAACCGCATCGTACAAAATTAGCTTGTATCTCCAAAACTACACGTTGTATCTCGAAAAGAATTGTTGTGGCGTGGTACGTCTTAACATGTAGCATCTAAAGAGAACCAAAAGGAGAATTTTCTTTCGTCAAAATTTTTCAGAAAATCACGTTTTAAAGGAAATCCCGCATCGTGCGAAATTATCTTGTTTTTCCTAAACAACACGTTGTAAGTCGAA
>NW_026263143.1:0-137856 GCF_947179515.1 Apodemus sylvaticus
AGGCCACCAGGACAGAGTTTCTCTCGAAAGGATATGTAAGAATACCACTTCATAAGGAAATACAGTTTTGCAGAGAAAAAGACATATACGTACGCATTGGAAACTCTTTACGAGAAGAAATAACGCATAGTACAACAATTAGTTTGTATCTCCAAAACTACACGTTGTATCTCAAAAGAATTGTTGTGGCGTGTACGTCTTAACATGGAGCATCTAAAGAGAACCAAAAGGAGAATTTTCTTTCGTCAAAATTTTTCAGAAAATCACGTTTTAAGGAAATCCCGCAACGTGCGAAATTATCTTGTTTTTCCTAAACAAACACGTTGTAAGTCGAAAGCTTTCATGTTGCGTGTATGTCTACGTGTGTAGCCTCAAAAGAGAAGGCACAGGACAGTTTTCTCTCAAAAGGATATGTAAGAATACCACTTCATAAGGAAATACAGTTTTGCAGAGTAAAGACATATACGTACGCATTGGAACTCTTTACGAGAAGAAATAACGCATAGTACAAAATTAGCTTGTATCTCCAAAACTACACGTTGTATCTCGAAAAGAATTGTTGTGGCGTGTACGTCTTAACATGTAGCATCTAAAGAGAACCAAAAGGAGAATTTTTCTTTCGTCAAAATTTTTCAGAAAATCACGTTTTAAGGAAATCCTGCATCGTGCGAAATTATCTTGTTTTTCCTAAACAACACGTTGTAAGTCGAAAAGCTTTCATGTTGCGTGTATGTCTAAGTGTGTAGCCTCAAAAGAGAAGGCACAGGACAGTTTTCTCTCGAAAGGATATGTAAGAATACCACTTCATAAGGAAATACAGTTTTGCAGAGTAAAGACATATACGTACGCATTGGAAACTCTTTACGAGAAGAAATAACGCATAGTACAAAATTAGCTTGTATCTCCAAACTACACGTTGTATCTCGAAAAGAATTGTTGTGGCGTGTACGTCTTAACGTGTAGCATCTAAAGAGAACCAAAAGGAGAATTTTCTTTCGTCAAAATTTTTCAGAAAATCACGTTTTAAGGAAATCCCGCATCGTGCGAAATTATCTTGTTTTCCTAAACAACACGTTGTAAGTCGAAAAGCTTTCATGTTGCGTGTATGTCTATGTGTGTAGCCTCAAAAGAGAAGGCACAGGACAGTTTTCTCTCGAAAGGATATGTAAGAATACCACTTCATAAGGAAATACAGTTTTGCAGAGTAAAGACATATACGTACGCATTGGAAACTCTTTACGAGAAGAAATAACGCATAGTACAAAATTAGCTTGTATCTCCAAAACTACACGTTGTATCTCGAAAAGAATTGTTGTGGCGTGTATGTCTTAACATGTAGCATCTAAAGAGAACCAAAAGGAGAATTTTCTTTCGTCAAAAATTTTTCAGAAAATCACGTTTTAAGGAAATCCCGCATCGTGCGAAATTATCTTGTTTTTCCTAAACAACACGTTGTAAGTCGAATAGCTTTCATGTTGCGTGTATGTCTAAGTGTGTAGCCTCAAAAGAGAAGGCACAGGACAGTTTTCTCTCGAAAGGATATGTAAGAATACCACTTCATAAGGAAATACAGTTTTGCAGAGTAAAGACATATGCGTACGCATTGGAAACTCTTTACGAGAAGAAATAACGCATAGTACAAATTAGCTTGTATCTCCAAAACTACACGTTGTATCTCGAAAAGAATTGTTGTGGCGTGTACGTCTTAACATGGAGCATCTAAAGAGAACCAAAAGGAGAATTTTTTTTCGTCAAAATTTTTCAGAAAATCACGTTTTAAAGGAAAATCCCGCATCGTGCGAATTTATCTTGTTTTTCCTAAACAACACGTTGTAAGTCGAAAAGCTTTCATGTTGCGTGTATGTCTAAGTGTGTAGCCTCAAAAGAGAAGGCACAGGACAGTTTTCTCTCGAAAGGATATGTAAGAATACCACTTCATAAGGAAATACAGTTTTGCAGAGAAAAGACATATACGTACGCATTGGAAACTCTTACGAGAAGAAATAACGCATAGTACAAAATTAGCATTGTATCTCCAAAACTTACACGTTGTATCTCAAAAAGAATTGTTGTGGCGTGTACGTCTTAACATGGAGCATCTAAAGAGAACCAAAGGGAGAATTTTCTTTCGTCAAAATTTTCAGAAAATTACGTTTTAAGGAAAATCCCGCAACGTGCGAAATTATACTTGTTTTTTTCCTAAACAACACGTTGTAAGTCGAAAAGCTTTCATGTTGCGTGTATGTCTACGTGTGTAGCCTCAAAAGAGAAGGCACAGGACAGTTTTCTCTCAAAAGGATATGTAAGAATACCACTTCATAAGGAAATACAGTTTTGCAGAGTAAAGACATATACGTACGCATTGGAAACTCTTTACGAGAAGAAATAACGCATAGTACAAAATTAGCTTGTATCTCCAAAACTACACGTTGTATCTCGAAAAGAATTGTTGTGGCGTGTACGGCTTAACATGTAGCATCTAAAGAGAACCAAAAGGAGAATTTTCTTTCGTCAAAATTTTTCAGAAAATCACGTTTTAAGGAAATCCCGCATCGTGCGAAATTATCTTGTTTTTCCTAAACAACACGTTGTAAGTCGAAAAGCTTTCATGTTGCGTGTATGTCTAAGTGTGTAGCCTCAAAAGAGAAGGCACAGGACAGTTTTCTCTCGAAAGGATATGTAAGAATACCACTTCATAAGGAAATACAGTTTTGCAGAGTAAAGACATATACGTACGCATTGGAAACTCTTTACGAGAATGAAATAACGCATAGTACAAAATTAGCTTGTATCTCCAAAACTACACGTTGTATCTCGAAAAGAATTGTAGTGGCGTGTACGTCTTAACTGTAGCATCTAAAGAGAACCAAAAGGAGAATTTCTTTCGTCAAAATTTTTCAGAAAATCACGTTTTAAGGAAATCCCGCATCGTGCGAAATTATCCTTGTTTTTCTACTAAACAACACGTTGTACAGTCGAAAAGCTTTCATGTTGCGTGTATGTCTAAGTGTGTAGCCCTCAAAAGAGAAGGCACAGGACAGTTTTCTCTCGAAAGGATATGTAAGAATACCCACTTCATAAGGAAATACAGTTTTGCAGAGTAAAGACATATACGTACGCATTGGAAACTCTTTACGAGAAGAAATAACGCATAGTACAAAATTAGCTTGTATCTCCAAAACTACACGTTGTATCTCGAAAAGAATTGTTGTGGCGTGTACGTCTTAACGTGTAGCATCTAAAGAGAACCAAAAGGAGAATTTTCTTTCGTCAAAATTTTTCAGAAAATCACGTTTTAAGGAAATCCTCGCATCGTGCGAAATTATCTTGTTTTTCCTAAACAACACGTTGTAAGTCGAAAAGCTTTCATGTTGCGTGGTATGTCTAAGTGTGTAGCCTCCAAAGAGAAGGCACAGGACAGTTTTCTCTCGAAAGGATATGTAAGAATACCACTTCATAAGGAAATACAGTTTTGCAGAGTAAAGACATATACGTACGCATTGGAAACTCTTTATGAGAAGAGAATAACGCATCGTACAAAATTAGCTTGTATCTCCAAAAACTACACGTTGTAACTCGAAAAGAATTGTTGTTGGCGTGTACGTCTTAACATGTAGCATCTAAAGAGAACCAAAAGGAGAATTTTCTTTCGTCAAAATTTTTCAGAAAATCACGTTTTAAGGAAACCCGCATCGTGCGAAATTATCTTGTCTTTCCTAAACAACACGTTGTTAGTCGAAAAGCTTTCTATGTTGCGTGTATGTCTAAGTGTGTAGCCTCAAAAAGAGAAGGCACAGGACAGTTTTCTCTCGAAAGGATATGTAAGAATACCACTTCATAAGGAAATACAGTTTTGCAGAGTAAAGACATATACGTACGCATTGGAAACTCTTTACGAGAAGAAATAACGCATAGTACAAAATTAGCTTGTATCTCCAAAACTACACGTTGTATCTCGAAAAGAATTGTTGTGGCGTGTACGTCTTAACATGTAGCATCTAAAGAGAACCAAAAGGAGAATTTTCTTTCGCCAAAATTTTTCAGAAAATCACGTTTTAAGGAAATCCCGCATCGTGCGAAATTATCTTGTTTTTCCTAAACAACACGTTGTAAGTCGAAAAGCTTTCATGTTGCGTGTATGTCTAAGTGTGTAGCCTCAAAAGAGAAGGCACAGGACAGTTTTCTCTCGAAAGGATATGTAAGAATACCACTTCATAAGGAAATACAGTTTTGCAGAGTAAAGACATATACGTACGCATTGGAAACTCTTTACGAGAAGAAATAACGCAATAGTACAAAATTAGCTTGTATCTCCAAAACTACACGTTGTATCTCGAAAAGAATTGTTGTGGCGTGTACGTCTTAACATGTAGCATCTAAAGAGAACCAAAAGGAGAATTTTCTTTCGTCAAAATTTTTCAGAAAATCACGTTTTAAGGAAATCCCGCATCGTGCGAAATTATCTTGTTTTTCCTAACAACACGTTGTAAGTCGAAAAGCTTTCATGTTGCGTGTATGTCTAAGTGTGTAGCCTCAAAAGAGAAGGCACAGGACAGTTTTCTCTCGAAAGGATATGTAAGAATACCACTTCATAAGGAAATACATTTTTGCAAAGTAAAGACATATACGTACGCATTGGAAACTCTTTACGAGAAGAAATAACGCATAGTACAAAATTAGCTTGTATCTCCAAAACTACACGTTGTATCTCGAAAAGAATTGTTGTGGCGTGTACGTCTTAACATGTAGCATCTAAAGAGAACCAAAAGGAGAATTTTCTTTCGTCAAAATTTTTCAGAAAATCACGTTTTAAGGAAATCCCGCATCGTGCGAAATTATCTTGTTTTCTACTAAACAACACGTTGTAAGTCGAAAAGCTTTCATGTTGCGTGTATGTCTAAGTGTGTAGCCTCAAAAGAGAAGGCACAGGACAGTTTTCTCTCGAAAGGATATGTAAGAATACCACTTCATAAGGAAATACAGTTTTGCAGAGTAAGACATATACGTACGCATTGGAAACTCTTTACGAGAAGAAATAACGCATAGTACAAAATTAGCTTGTATCTCCAAAACTACACGTTGTATCTCGAAATGAATTGTTGTGGCGTGTACGTCTTAACATGTAGCATCTAAAGAGAACCAAAAGGAGAATTTTCTTTCGTCAAAATTTTTCAGAAAATCACGTTTTAAGGAAATCCCGCATCGTGCGAAATTATCTTGTTTTTCCTAAACAACACGTTGTAAGTCGAAAAGCTTTCATGTTGCGTGTATGTCTAAGTGTGTAGCCTCAAAAGAGAAGGCACAGGACAGTTTTCTCTCGAAAGGATATGTAAGAATACCACTTCATAAGGAAATACAGTTTTGCAGAGTAAAGACATATACGTACGCATTGGAAACTCTTTACGAGATGAAATAACGCATAGTACAAAATTAGCTTGTATCTTCCAAAACTACACGTTGTATCTCGAAAAGAATTGTTGTGGCGTGTACGTCTTAACATGTAGCATCTAAAGAGAACCAAAGGAGAATTTTCTTTCGTCAAAATTTTCAGGAAAATCACGTTTAAGAGAAATCCCGCATCGTGCGAAATTATCTTGTTTTTCCTAAACAACACGTTGTACAGTCGAAAAGCTTTCATGTTGCGTGTATGTCTAAGTGTGTTAGCCTCAAAAGAGAAGGCACAGGACAGTTTTCTCTCGAAAGGATATGTAAGAATACCACTTCATAAGGAAATACAGTTTTGCAGAGTAAAGACATATGCGTACGCATTGGAAACTCTTTACGAGAAGAAATAACGCATAGTACAAAATTAGCTTGTATCTCCAAAACTACACGTTGTATCTCGAAAAGAATTGTTGTGGCGTGTACGTCTTAACATGGAGCATCTAAAGAGAACCAAAAGGAGAATTTTCTTTCGTCAAAATTTTTCAGAAAATCACGTTTTAAGGAAATCCCGCATCGTGCGAAATTATCTTGTTTTTCCTAAACAACACGTTGTAAGTCGAAAAGCTTTCATGTTGCGTGTATGTCTAAGTGTGTAGCCTCAAAAAGAGAAGGCACAGGACAGTTTTCTCTCGAAAGGATATGTAAGAATACCACTTCATAAGGAAATACAGTTTTGCAGAGAAAAGACATATACGTACGCATTGGAAACTCTTTACGAGAAGAAATAACGCATAGTACAAAATTAGCTTGTATCTCCAAAACTACACGTTGTATCTCAAAAAGAATTATTGTGGCGTGTACGTCTTAACATGGAGCATCTAAAGAGAACCAAAAGGAGAATTTTCTTTCGTCAAAATTTTTCAGAAAATCACGTTTTTAAGGAAATCCCGCAACGTGCGAAATTATCTTGTTTTTCCTAAACAACACGTTGTAAAGTCGAAAAGCTTTCATGTTGCGTGTATGTCTACGTGTGTAGCCTCAAAAGAGAAGGCACAGGACAGTTTTCTCTCAAAAGGATATGTAAGAATACCCACTTCATAAGGAAATACAGTTTTGCAGAGTAAAGACATATACGTACGCATTGGAAACTCTTTACGAGAAGAAATAACGCATAGTACAAAATTAGCTTGTATCTCCAAAACTACACGTTGTATCTCGAAAAGAATTGTTGTGGCGTGTACGTCTTAACATGTAGCATCTAAAGAGAACCAAAAGGAGAATTTTCTTTCGTCAAAATTTTTCAGAAAATCACGTTTTAAGGAAATCCCGCATCGTGCGAAATTATCTTGTTTTTCCTAAACAACACGTTGTAAGTCGAAAAGCTTTCATGTTGCGTGTATGTCTAAGTGTGTAGCCTCAAAAGAGAAGGCACAGGACAGTTTTCTCTCGAAAGGATATGTAAGAATACCACTTCATAAGGAAATACAGTTTTGCAGAGTAAAGACATATACGTACGCATTGGAAACTCTTTACGAGAAGAAATAACGCATAGTACAAAAATTAGCTTGTATCTCCAAAACTACACGTTGTATCTCGAAAAGAATTGTTGTGGCGTGTACGTCTTAACATGGAGCATCTAAAGAGAACCAAAAGGAGAATTTTCTTTCGTCAAAATTTTTCAGAAAATCACGTTTTAAGGAAATCCCGCATCGTGCGAAATTATCTTGTTTTTCCTAAACAACACGTTGTAAGTCGAAAAGCTTTCATGTTGCGTGTATGTCTAAGTGTGTAGCCTCAAAAGAGAAGGCACAGGACAGTTTTCTCTCGAAAGGATATGTAAGAATACCACTTCATAAGGAAATACAGTTTTGCAGAGTAAAGACATATACGTACGCATTGGAAACTCTTTACGAGAAGAAATAACGCATAGTACAAAATTAGCTTGTATCTCCAAAACTACACGTTGTATCTCGAAAAGAATTGTTGTGGCGTGTAACGTCTTAACGTGTAGCATCTAAAGAGAACCAAAAGGAGAATTTTCTTTCGTCAAAATTTTTCAGAAAATCACGTTTTAAGGAAATCCCGCATCGTGCGAAATTATCTTGTTTTTCCTAAACAACACGTTGTAAGTCGAAAAGCTTTCATGTTGCGTGTATGTCTATGTGTGTAGCCTCAAAAGAGAAGGCACAGGACAGTTTTCTCTCGAAGGATATGTAAGAATACCACTTCATAAGGAAATACAGTTTTGCAGAGTAAAGACATATACGTACGCATTGGAAACTCTTTACGAGAAGAAATAACGCATAGTACAAAATTAGCTTGTATCTCCAAAACTACACGTTGTATCTCGAAAAGAATTGTTGTGGCGTGTACGTCTTAACATGTAGCATCTAAAGAGAACGAAAAGGAGAATTTTCTTTCGTCAAAATTTTCAGAAAATCACGTTTTAAGGAAATCCCGCATCGTGCGAAATTATCTTGTTTTTCCTAAACAACACGTTGTAAGTCGAAAAGCTTTCATGTTGCGTGTATGTCTAAGTGTGTAGCCTCAAAAGAGAAGGCACAGGACAGTTTTCTCTCGAAAGGATATGTAAGAAATACCACTTCATAAGGAAATACAGTTTTGCAGAGTAAAGACATATACGTACGCATTGGAAACTCTTTACGAGAAGAAATAACGCATAGTACAAAATTAGCTTGTATCTCCAAAACTACACGTTGTATCTCGAAAAGAATTGTTGTGGCGTGTACGTCTTAACGTGTAGCATCTAAAGAGAACCAAAAGGAGAATTTTCTTTCGTCAAAATTTTTCAGAAAATCACGTTTTAAGGAAATCCCGCATCGTGCGAAATTATCTTGTTTTTCCTAAACAACACGTTGTAAGTCGAAAAGCTTTCATGTTGCGTGTATGTCTAAGTGGTGTAGCCTCAAAAGAGAAGGCACAGGACAGTTTTCTCTCGAAAGGATATGTAAGAATACCACTTCATAAGGAAATACTGTTTTGCAGAGTAAAGGACATATACGTACGCATTGGAAACTCTTATACGAGAAGAATAACGCATAGTACAAAATTAGCTTGTATCTCCAAAACTACACGTTGTATCTCGAAAAGAATTGTTGTGGCGTGTACGTCTTAACATGTAGCATCTAAAGAGAACCAAAAGGAGAATTTTCTTTCGTCAAAATTTTTCAGAAAATCACGTTTTAAGGGAAATCCCGCATCGTGCGAAATTATCTTGTTTTTCCTAAACAACACGTTGTAAGTCGAAAAGCTTTCATGTTGCGTGTATGTCTAAGTGTGTAGCCTCAAAAGAGAAGGCACAGGACAGTTTTCTCTCGAAAGGATATGTAAGAATACCACTTCATAAGGAAATACAGTTTTGCAGAGTAAAGACATATGCGTACGCATTGGAAACTCTTTACGAGAAGAAATAACGCATAGTACAAAATTAGCTTGTATCTCCAAAACTACACGTTGTATCTCGAAAAGAATTGTTGTGGCGTGTACGTCTTAACATGGAGCATCTAAAGAGAACCAAAAGGAGAATTTTTTTTCGTCAAAATTTTTCAGAAAATCACGTTTTAAGGAAATCCCGCATCGTGCGAAATTATCTTGTTTTTCCTAAACAACACGTTGTAAGTCGAAAAGCTTTCATGTTGCGTGTATGTCTAAGTGTGTAGCCTCAAAAGAGAAGGCACAGGACAGTTTTCTCTCGAAAGGATATGTAAGAATACCACTTCATAAGGAAATACAGTTTTTGCAGAGAAAAGACATATACGTACGCATTGGAAACTCTTTACGAGAAGAAATAACGCATAGTACAAAATTAGCTTGTATCTCCAAAACTACACGTTGTATCTCAAAAAGAATTGTTGTGGCGTGTACGTCTTAACATGGAGCATCTAAAGAGAACCAAAAGGAGAATTTTCTTTCGTCAAAATTTTTCAGAAAATCACGTTTTAAGGAAATCCCGCAACGTGCGAAATTATCTTGTTTTTCCTAAACAACACGTTGTAAGTCGAAAAGCTTTCATGTTGCGTGTATGTCTACGTGTGCTAGCCTCAAAAGAGAAGGCACAGGACAGTTTTCCTCTCAAAAGGATATGTAAGAATACCACGTCATAAGGAAATCCAGTTTTGCAGAGTAAAGACATATACGTACGCATTGGAAACTCTTTACGAGAAGAAATAACGCATAGTACAAAATTAGCTTGTATCTCCAAAACTACACGTTGTATCTCGAAAAGAATTGTTGTGGGCGTGTACGGCTTAACATGTAGCATCTAAAGAGAACCAAAAGGTGAATTTTCTTTCGTCAAAATTTTTCAGAAAATCACGTTTTAAGGAAATCCCGCATCGTGCGAAATTATCTTGTTTTTCCTAAACAACACGTTGTAAGTCGAAAAGCTTTCATGTTGCGTGTATGTCTAAGTGTGTAGCCTCAAAAGAGAAGGCACAGGACAGTTTTCTCTCGAAAGGATATGTAAGAATACCACTTCATAAGGAAATACAGTTTTGCAGAGTAAAGACATATACGTACGCATTGGAAACTCTTTACGAGAAGAAATAACGCATAGTACAAAATTAGCTTGTATCTCCAAAACTACACGTTGTATCTCGAAAAGAATTGTTGTGGCGTGTACGTCTTAACATGTAGCATCTAAAGAGAACCAAAAGGAGAATTTTCTTTCGTCAAAATTTTTCAGAAAATCACGTTTTAAGGAAATCCCGCATCGTGCGAAATTATCTTGTTTTTCCTAAACAACACGTTGTAAGTCGAAAAGCTTTCATGTTGCGTGTATGTCTAAGTGTGTAGCCTCAAAAGAGAAGGCACAGGACAGTTTTCTCTCGAAAGGATATGTAAGAATACCACTTCATAAGGAAATACAGTTTTGCAGAGTAAAGACATATACGTACGCATTGGAAACTCTTTACGAGAAGAAATAACGCATAGTACAAAATTAGCTTGTATCTCCAAAACTACACGTTGTATCTCGAAAAGAATTGTTGTGGCGTGTACGTCTTAACGTGTAGCATCTAAAGAGAACCAAAAGGAGAATTTTCTTTCGTCAAAATTTTTCAGAAAATCACGTTTTAAGGAAATCCCGCATCGTGCGAAATTATCTTGTTTTTCCTAAACAACACGTTGTAAGTCGAAAAGCTTTCATGTTGCGTGTATGTCTATGTGTGTAGCCTCAAAAGAGAAGGCACAGGACAGTTTTCTCTCGAAAGGATATGTAAGAATACCACTTCATAAGGAAATACAGTTTTGCAGAGTAAAGACATATACGTACGCATTGGAAACTCTTTACGAGAAGAAATAACGCATAGTACAAAATTAGCTTGTATCTCCAAAACTACACGTTGTATCTCGAAAAGAATTGTTGTGGCGTGTACGTCTTAACATGTAGCATCTAAAGAGAACCAAAAGGAGAATTTTCTTTCGTCAAAATTTTTCAGAAAATCACGTTTTAAGGAAATCCCGCATCGTGCGAAATTATCTTGTTTTTCCTAAACAACACGTTGTAAGTCGAAAAGCTTTCATGTTGCGTGTATGTCTAAGTGTGTAGCCTCAAAAGAGAAGGCACAGGACAGTTTTCTCTCGAAAGGATATGTAAGAATACCACTTCATAAGGAAATACAGTTTTGCAGAGTAAAGACATATACGTACGCATTGGAAACTCTTTACGAGAAGAAATAACGCATCGTACAAAATTAGCTTGTATCTCCAAAACTACACGTTGTATCTCGAAAAGAATTGTTGTGGCGTGTACGTCTTAACATGTAGCATCTAAAGAGAACCAAAAGGAGAATTTTCTTTCGTCAAAATTTTTCAGAAAATCACGTTTTAAGGAAATCCCGCATCGTGCGAAATTATCTTGTTTTTCCTAAACAACACGTTGTAAGTCGAAAAGCTTTCATGTTGCGTGTATGTCTAAGTGTGTAGCCTTAAAAGAGAAGGCACAGGACAGTTTTCTCTCGAAAGGATATGTAAGAATACCACTTCATAAGGAAATACAGTTTTGCAGAGTAAAGACATATGCGTACGCATTGGAAACTCTTTACGAGAAGAAATAACGCATAGTACAAAATTAGCTTGTATCTCCAAAACTACACGTTGTATCTCGAAAAGAATTGTTGTGGCGTGTACGTCTTAACATGTAGCATCTAAAGAGAACCAAAAGGAGAATTTTCTTTCGTCAAAATTTTTCAGAAAATCACGTTTTAAGGAAATCCCGCATCGTGCGAAATTATCTTGTTTTTCCTAAACAACACGTTGTAAGTCGAAAAGCTTTCATGTTGCGTGTATGTCTAAGTGTGTAGCCTCAAAAGAGAAGGCACAGGACAGTTTTCTCTCGAAAGGATATGTAAGAATACCACTTCATAAGGAAATACAGTTTTGCAGAGTAAAGACATATGCGTACGCATTGGAAACTCTTTACGAGAAGAAATAACGCATAGTACAAAATTAGCTTGTATCTCCAAAACTACACGTTGTATCTCGAAAAGAATTGTTGTGGCGTGTACGTCTTAACATGTAGCATCTAAAGAGAACCAAAAGGAGAATTTTCTTTCGTCAAAATTTTTCAGAAAATCACGTTTTAAGGAAATCCCGCATCGTGCGAAATTATCTTGTTTTTCCTAAACAACACGTTGTAAGTCGAAAAGCTTTCATGTTGCGTGTATGTCTAAGTGTGTAGCCTCAAAAGAGAAGGCACAGGACAGTTTTCTCTCGAAAGGATATGTAAGAATACCACTTCATAAGGAAATACAGTTTTGCAGAGTAAAGACATATGCGTACGCATTGGAAACTCTTTACGAGAAGAAATAACGCATAGTACAAAATTAGCTTGTATCTCCAAAACTACACGTTGTATCTCGAAAAGAATTGTTGTGGCGTGTACGTCTTAACATGGAGCATCTAAAGAGAACCAAAAGGAGAATTTTCTTTCGTCAAAATTTTTCAGAAAATCACGTTTTAAGGAAATCCCGCATCGTGCGAAATTATCTTGTTTTTCCTAAACAACACGTTGTAAGTCGAAAAGCTTTCATGTTGCGTGTATGTCTAAGTGTGTAGCCTCAAAAGAGAAGGCACAGGACAGTTTTCTCTCGAAAGGATATGTAAGAATACCACTTCATAAGGAAATACAGTTTTGCAGAGAAAAGACATATACGTACGCATTGGAAACTCTTTACGAGAAGAAATAACGCATAGTACAAAATTAGCTTGTATCTCCAAAACTACACGTTGTATCTCAAAAAGAATTATTGTGGCGTGTACGTCTTAACATGTAGCATCTAAAGAGAACCAAAAGGAGAATTTTCTTTCGTCAAAATTTTTCAGAAAATCACGTTTTAAGGAAATCCCGCAACGTGCGAAATTATCTTGTTTTTCCTAAACAACACGTTGTAAGTCGAAAAGCTTTCATGTTGCGTGTATGTCTACGTGTGTAGCCTCAAAAGAGAAGGCACAGGACAGTTTTCTCTCAAAAGGATATGTAAGAATACCACTTCATAAGGAAATACAGTTTTGCAGAGTAAAGACATATACGTACGCATTGGAAACTCTTTACGAGAAGAAATAACGCATAGTACAAAATTAGCTTGTATCTCCAAAACTACACGTTGTATCTCGAAAAGAATTGTTGTGGCGTGTACGTCTTAACATGTAGCATCTAAAGAGAACCAAAAGGAGAATTTTCTTTCGTCAAAATTTTTCAGAAAATCACGTTTTAAGGAAATCCCGCATCGTGCGAAATTATCTTGTTTTTCCTAAACAACACGTTGTAAGTCGAAAAGCTTTCATGTTGCGTGTATGTCTAAGTGTGTAGCCTCAAAAGAGAAGGCACAGGACAGTTTTCTCTCGAAAGGATATGTAAGAATACCACTTCATAAGGAAATACAGTTTTGCAGAGTAAAGACATATACGTACGCATTGGAAACTCTTTACGAGAAGAAATAACGCATAGTACAAAATTAGCTTGTATCTCCAAAACTACACGTTGTATCTCGAAAAGAATTGTTGTGGCGTGTACGTCTTAACATGGAGCATCTAAAGAGAACCAAAAGGAGAATTTTCTTTCGTCAAAATTTTTCAGAAAATCACGTTTTAAGGAAATCCCGCATCGTGCGAAATTATCTTGTTTTTCCTAAACAACACGTTGTAAGTCGAAAAGCTTTCATGTTGCGTGTATGTCTAAGTGTGTAGCCTCAAAAGAGAAGGCACAGGACAGTTTTCTCTCGAAAGGATATGTAAGAATACCACTTCATAAGGAAATACAGTTTTGCAGAGTAAAGACATATACGTACGCATTGGAAACTCTTTACGAGAAGAAATAACGCATAGTACAAAATTAGCTTGTATCTCCAAAACTACACGTTGTATCTCGAAAAGAATTGTTGTGGCGTGTACGTCTTAACGTGTAGCATCTAAAGAGAACCAAAAGGAGAATTTTCTTTCGTCAAAATTTTTCAGAAAATCACGTTTTAAAAAAATCCCGCATCGTGCGAAATTATCTTGTTTTTCCTAAACAACACGTTGTAAGTCGAAAAGCTTTCATGTTGCGTGTATGTCTATGTGTGTAGCCTCAAAAGAGAAGGCACAGGACAGTTTTCTCTCGAAAGGATATGTAAGAATACCACTTCATAAGGAAATACAGTTTTGCAGAGTAAAGACATATACGTACGCATTGGAAACTCTTTACGAGAAGAAATAACGCATAGTACAAAATTAGCTTGTATCTCCAAAACTACACGTTGTATCTCGAAAAGAATTGTTGTGGCGTGTACGTCTTAACATGTAGCATCTAAAGAGAACCAAAAGGAGAATTTTCTTTCGTCAAAATTTTTCAGAAAATCACGTTTTAAGGAAATCCCGCATCGTGCGAAATTATCTTGTTTTTCCTAAACAACACGTTGTAAGTCGAAAAGCTTTCATGTTGCGTGTATGTCTATGTGTGTAGCCTCAAAAGAGAAGGCACAGGACAGTTTTCTCTCGAAAGGATATGTAAGAATACCACTTCATAAGGAAATACAGTTTTGCAGAGTAAAGACATATACGTACGCATTGGAAACTCTTTACGAGAAGAAATAACGCATAGTACAAAATTAGCTTGTATCTCCAAAACTACACGTTGTATCTCGAAAAGAATTGTTGTGGCGTGTACGTCTTAACATGTAGCATCTAAAGAGAACGAAAAGGAGAATTTTCTTTCGTCAAAATTTTTCAGAAAATCACGTTTTAAGGAAATCCCGCATCGTGCGAAATTATCTTGTTTTTCCTAAACAACACGTTGTAAGTCGAAAAGCTTTCATGTTGCGTGTATGTCTAAGTGTGTAGCCTCAAAAGAGAAGGCACAGGACAGTTTTCTCTCGAAAGGATATGTAAGAATACCACTTCATAAGGAAATACAGTTTTGCAGAGTAAAGACATATACGTACGCATTGGAAACTCTTTACGAGAAGAAATAACGCATAGTACAAAATTAGCTTGTATCTCCAAAACTACACGTTGTATCTCGAAAAGAATTGTTGTGGCGTGTACGTCTTAACGTGTAGCATCTAAAGAGAACCAAAAGGAGAATTTTCTTTCGTCAAAATTTTTCAGAAAATCACGTTTTAAGGAAATCCCGCATCGTGCGAAATTATCTTGTTTTTCCTAAACAACACGTTGTAAGTCAAAAAGCTTTCATGTTGCGTGTATGTCTAAGTGTGTAGCCTCAAAAGAGAAGGCACAGGACAGTTTTCGCTCGAAAGGATATGTAAGAATACCACTTCATAAGGAAATACTGTTTTGCAGAGTAAAGACATATACGTACGCATTGGAAACTCTTTACGAGAAGAAATAACGCATAGTACAAAATTAGCTTGTATCTCCAAAACTACACGTTGTATCTCGAAAAGAATTGTTGTGGCGTGTACGTCTTAACATGTAGCATCTAAAGAGAACCAAAAGGAGAATTTTCTTTCGTCAAAATTTTTCAGAAAATCACGTTTTAAGGAAATCCCGCATCGTGCGAAATTATCTTGTTTTTCCTAAACAACACGTTGTAAGTCGAAAAGCTTTCATGTTGCGTGTATGTCTAAGTGTGTAGCCTCAAAAGAGAAGGCACAGGACAGTTTTCTCTCGAAAGGATATGTAAGAATACCACTTCATAAGGAAATACAGTTTTGCAGAGTAAAGACATATGCGTACGCATTGGAAACTCTTTACGAGAAGAAATAACGCATAGTACAAAATTAGCTTGTATCTCCAAAACTACACGTTGTATCTCGAAAAGAATTGTTGTGGCGTGTACGTCTTAACATGGAGCATCTAAAGAGAACCAAAAGGAGAATTTTTTTTCGTCAAAATTTTTCAGAAAATCACGTTTTAAGGAAATCCCGCATCGTGCGAAATTATCTTGTTTTTCCTAAACAACACGTTGTAAGTCGAAAAGCTTTCATGTTGCGTGTATGTCTAAGTGTGTAGCCTCAAAAGAGAAGGCACAGGACAGTTTTCTCTCGAAAGGATATGTAAGAATACCACTTCATAAGGAAATACAGTTTTGCAGAGAAAAGACATATACGTACGCATTGGAAACTCTTTACGAGAAGAAATAACGCATAGTACAAAATTAGCTTGTATCTCCAAAACTACACGTTGTATCTCAAAAAGAATTGTTGTGGCGTGTACGTCTTAACATGGAGCATCTAAAGAGAACCAAAAGGAGAATTTTCTTTCGTCAAAATTTTTCAGAAAATCACGTTTTAAGGAAATCCCGCAACGTGCGAAATTATCTTGTTTTTCCTAAACAACACGTTGTAAGTCGAAAAGCTTTCATGTTGCGTGTATGTCTACGTGTGTAGCCTCAAAAGAGAAGGCACAGGACAGTTTTCTCTCAAAAGGATATGTAAGAATACCACGTCATAAGGAAATACAGTTTTGCAGAGTAAAGACATATACGTACGCATTGGAAACTCTTTACGAGAAGAAATAACGCATAGTACAAAATTAGCTTGTATCTCCAAAACTACACGTTGTATCTCGAAAAGAATTGTTGTGGCGTGTACGGCTTAACATGTAGCATCTAAAGAGAACCAAAAGGTGAATTTTCTTTCGTCAAAATTTTTCAGAAAATCACGTTTTAAGGAAATCCCGCATCGTGCGAAATTATCTTGTTTTTCCTAAACAACACGTTGTAAGTCGAAAAGCTTTCATGTTGCGTGTATGTCTAAGTGTGTAGCCTCAAAAGAGAAGGCACAGGACAGTTTTCTCTCGAAAGGATATGTAAGAATACCACTTCATAAGGAAATACAGTTTTGCAGAGTAAAGACATATACGTACGCATTGGAAACTCTTTACGAGAAGAAATAACGCATAGTACAAAATTAGCTTGTATCTCCAAAACTACACGTTGTATCTCGAAAAGAATTGTTGTGGCGTGTACGTCTTAACATGTAGCATCTAAAGAGAACCAAAAGGAGAATTTTCTTTCGTCAAAATTTTTCAGAAAATCACGTTTTAAGGAAATCCCGCATCGTGCGAAATTATCTTGTTTTTCCTAAACAACACGTTGTAAGTCGAAAAGCTTTCATGTTGCGTGTATGTCTAAGTGTGTAGCCTCAAAAGAGAAGGCACAGGACAGTTTTCTCTCGAAAGGATATGTAAGAATACCACTTCATAAGGAAATACAGTTTTGCAGAGTAAAGACATATACGTACGCATTGGAAACTCTTTACGAGAAGAAATAACGCATAGTACAAAATTAGCTTGTATCTCCAAAACTACACGTTGTATCTCGAAAAGAATTGTTGTGGCGTGTACGTCTTAACGTGTAGCATCTAAAGAGAACCAAAAGGAGAATTTTCTTTCGTCAAAATTTTTCAGAAAATCACGTTTTAAGGAAATCCCGCATCGTGCGAAATTATCTTGTTTTTCCTAAACAACACGTTGTAAGTCGAAAAGCTTTCATGTTGCGTGTATGTCTATGTGTGTAGCCTCAAAAGAGAAGGCACAGGACAGTTTTCTCTCGAAAGGATATGTAAGAATACCACTTCATAAGGAAATACAGTTTTGCAGAGTAAAGACATATACGTACGCATTGGAAACTCTTTACGAGAAGAAATAACGCATAGTACAAAATTAGCTTGTATCTCCAAAACTACACGTTGTATCTCGAAAAGAATTGTTGTGGCGTGTACGTCTTAACATGTAGCATCTAAAGAGAACCAAAAGGAGAATTTTCTTTCGTCAAAATTTTTCAGAAAATCACGTTTTAAGGAAATCCCGCATCGTGCGAAATTATCTTGTTTTTCCTAAACAACACGTTGTAAGTCGAAAAGCTTTCATGTTGCGTGTATGTCTAAGTGTGTAGCCTCAAAAGAGAAGGCACAGGACAGTTTTCTCTCGAAAGGATATGTAAGAATACCACTTCATAAGGAAATACAGTTTTGCAGAGTAAAGACATATACGTACGCATTGGAAACTCTTTACGAGAAGAAATAACGCATCGTACAAAATTAGCTTGTATCTCCAAAACTACACGTTGTATCTCGAAAAGAATTGTTGTGGCGTGTACGTCTTAACATGTAGCATCTAAAGAGAACCAAAAGGAGAATTTTCTTTCGTCAAAATTTTTCAGAAAATCACGTTTTAAGGAAATCCCGCATCGTGCGAAATTATCTTGTTTTTCCTAAACAACACGTTGTAAGTCGAAAAGCTTTCATGTTGCGTGTATGTCTAAGTGTGTAGCCTTAAAAGAGAAGGCACAGGACAGTTTTCTCTCGAAAGGATATGTAAGAATACCACTTCATAAGGAAATACAGTTTTGCAGAGTAAAGACATATGCGTACGCATTGGAAACTCTTTACGAGAAGAAATAACGCATAGTACAAAATTAGCTTGTATCTCCAAAACTACACGTTGTATCTCGAAAAGAATTGTTGTGGCGTGTACGTCTTAACATGTAGCATCTAAAGAGAACCAAAAGGAGAATTTTCTTTCGTCAAAATTTTTCAGAAAATCACGTTTTAAGGAAATCCCGCATCGTGCGAAATTATCTTGTTTTTCCTAAACAACACGTTGTAAGTCGAAAAGCTTTCATGTTGCGTGTATGTCTAAGTGTGTAGCCTCAAAAGAGAAGGCACAGGACAGTTTTCTCTCGAAAGGATATGTAAGAATACCACTTCATAAGGAAATACAGTTTTGCAGAGTAAAGACATATGCGTACGCATTGGAAACTCTTTACGAGAAGAAATAACGCATAGTACAAAATTAGCTTGTATCTCCAAAACTACACGTTGTATCTCGAAAAGAATTGTTGTGGCGTGTACGTCTTAACATGTAGCATCTAAAGAGAACCAAAAGGAGAATTTTCTTTCGTCAAAATTTTTCAGAAAATCACGTTTTAAGGAAATCCCGCATCGTGCGAAATTATCTTGTTTTTCCTAAACAACACGTTGTAAGTCGAAAAGCTTTCATGTTGCGTGTATGTCTAAGTGTGTAGCCTCAAAAGAGAAGGCACAGGACAGTTTTCTCTCGAAAGGATATGTAAGAATACCACTTCATAAGGAAATACAGTTTTGCAGAGTAAAGACATATGCGTACGCATTGGAAACTCTTTACGAGAAGAAATAACGCATAGTACAAAATTAGCTTGTATCTCCAAAACTACACGTTGTATCTCGAAAAGAATTGTTGTGGCGTGTACGTCTTAACATGGAGCATCTAAAGAGAACCAAAAGGAGAATTTTCTTTCGTCAAAATTTTTCAGAAAATCACGTTTTAAGGAAATCCCGCATCGTGCGAAATTATCTTGTTTTTCCTAAACAACACGTTGTAAGTCGAAAAGCTTTCATGTTGCGTGTATGTCTAAGTGTGTAGCCTCAAAAGAGAAGGCACAGGACAGTTTTCTCTCGAAAGGATATGTAAGAATACCACTTCATAAGGAAATACAGTTTTGCAGAGAAAAGACATATACGTACGCATTGGAAACTCTTTACGAGAAGAAATAACGCATAGTACAAAATTAGCTTGTATCTCCAAAACTACACGTTGTATCTCAAAAAGAATTATTGTGGCGTGTACGTCTTAACATGTAGCATCTAAAGAGAACCAAAAGGAGAATTTTCTTTCGTCAAAATTTTTCAGAAAATCACGTTTTAAGGAAATCCCGCAACGTGCGAAATTATCTTGTTTTTCCTAAACAACACGTTGTAAGTCGAAAAGCTTTCATGTTGCGTGTATGTCTACGTGTGTAGCCTCAAAAGAGAAGGCACAGGACAGTTTTCTCTCAAAAGGATATGTAAGAATACCACTTCATAAGGAAATACAGTTTTGCAGAGTAAAGACATATACGTACGCATTGGAAACTCTTTACGAGAAGAAATAACGCATAGTACAAAATTAGCTTGTATCTCCAAAACTACACGTTGTATCTCGAAAAGAATTGTTGTGGCGTGTACGTCTTAACATGTAGCATCTAAAGAGAACCAAAAGGAGAATTTTCTTTCGTCAAAATTTTTCAGAAAATCACGTTTTAAGGAAATCCCGCATCGTGCGAAATTATCTTGTTTTTCCTAAACAACACGTTGTAAGTCGAAAAGCTTTCATGTTGCGTGTATGTCTAAGTGTGTAGCCTCAAAAGAGAAGGCACAGGACAGTTTTCTCTCGAAAGGATATGTAAGAATACCACTTCATAAGGAAATACAGTTTTGCAGAGTAAAGACATATACGTACGCATTGGAAACTCTTTACGAGAAGAAATAACGCATAGTACAAAATTAGCTTGTATCTCCAAAACTACACGTTGTATCTCGAAAAGAATTGTTGTGGCGTGTACGTCTTAACATGGAGCATCTAAAGAGAACCAAAAGGAGAATTTTCTTTCGTCAAAATTTTTCAGAAAATCACGTTTTAAGGAAATCCCGCATCGTGCGAAATTATCTTGTTTTTCCTAAACAACACGTTGTAAGTCGAAAAGCTTTCATGTTGCGTGTATGTCTAAGTGTGTAGCCTCAAAAGAGAAGGCACAGGACAGTTTTCTCTCGAAAGGATATGTAAGAATACCACTTCATAAGGAAATACAGTTTTGCAGAGTAAAGACATATACGTACGCATTGGAAACTCTTTACGAGAAGAAATAACGCATAGTACAAAATTAGCTTGTATCTCCAAAACTACACGTTGTATCTCGAAAAGAATTGTTGTGGCGTGTACGTCTTAACGTGTAGCATCTAAAGAGAACCAAAAGGAGAATTTTCTTTCGTCAAAATTTTTCAGAAAATCACGTTTTAAAAAAATCCCGCATCGTGCGAAATTATCTTGTTTTTCCTAAACAACACGTTGTAAGTCGAAAAGCTTTCATGTTGCGTGTATGTCTATGTGTGTAGCCTCAAAAGAGAAGGCACAGGACAGTTTTCTCTCGAAAGGATATGTAAGAATACCACTTCATAAGGAAATACAGTTTTGCAGAGTAAAGACATATACGTACGCATTGGAAACTCTTTACGAGAAGAAATAACGCATAGTACAAAATTAGCTTGTATCTCCAAAACTACACGTTGTATCTCGAAAAGAATTGTTGTGGCGTGTACGTCTTAACATGTAGCATCTAAAGAGAACCAAAAGGAGAATTTTCTTTCGTCAAAATTTTTCAGAAAATCACGTTTTAAGGAAATCCCGCATCGTGCGAAATTATCTTGTTTTTCCTAAACAACACGTTGTAAGTCGAAAAGCTTTCATGTTGCGTGTATGTCTAAGTGTGTAGCCTCAAAAGAGAAGGCACAGGACAGTTTTCTCTCGAAAGGATATGTAAGAATACCACTTCATAAGGAAATACAGTTTTGCAGAGTAAAGACATATACGTACGCATTGGAAACTCTTTACGAGAAGAAATAACGCATAGTACAAAATTAGCTTGTATCTCCAAAACTACACGTTGTATCTCGAAAAGAATTGTTGTGGCGTGTACGTCTTAACGTGTAGCATCTAAAGAGAACCAAAAGGAGAATTTTCTTTCGTCAAAATTTTTCAGAAAATCACGTTTTAAGGAAATCCCGCATCGTGCGAAATTATCTTGTTTTTCCTAAACAACACGTTGTAAGTCGAAAAGCTTTCATGTTGCGTGTATGTCTAAGTGTGTAGCCTCAAAAGAGAAGGCACAGGACAGTTTTCTCTCGAAAGGATATGTAAGAATACCACTTCATAAGGAAATACTGTTTTGCAGAGTAAAGACATATACGTACGCATTGGAAACTCTTTACGAGAAGAAATAACGCATAGTACAAAATTAGCTTGTATCTCCAAAACTACACGTTGTATCTCGAAAAGAATTGTTGTGGCGTGTACGTCTTAACATGGAGCATCTAAAGAGAACCAAAAGGAGAATTTTCTTTCGTCAAAATTTTTCAGAAAATCACGTTTTAAGGAAATCCCGCATCGTGCGAAATTATCTTGTTTTTCTTAAACAACACGTTGTAAGTCGAAAAGCTTTCATGTTGCGTGTATGTCTAAGTGTGTAGCCTCAAAAGAGAAGGCACAGGACAGTTTTCTCTCGAAAGGATATGTAAGAATACCACTTCATAAGGAAATACAGTTTTGCAGAGAAAAGACATATAC
Organism: Apodemus sylvaticus; assembly: GCF_947179515.1. Classification (NCBI taxonomy): domain Eukaryota; kingdom Metazoa; phylum Chordata; class Mammalia; order Rodentia; family Muridae; genus Apodemus; species Apodemus sylvaticus. Next base: position 21,985 of record NW_026263143.1, read on the forward strand.
GTACGCATTGGAAACTCTTTACGAGAAGAAATAACGCATAGTACAAAATTAGCTTGTATCTCCAAAACTACACGTTGTATCTCGAAAAGAATTGTTGTGGCGTGTACGTCTTAACATGGAGCATCTAAAGAGAACCAAAAGGAGAATTTTCTTTCGTCAAAATTTTTCAGAAAATCACGTTTTAAGGAAATCCCGCATCGTGCGAAATTATCTTGTTTTTCCTAAACAACACGTTGTAAGTCGAAAAGCTTTCATGTTGCGTGTATGTCTAAGTGTGTAGCCTCAAAAGAGAAGGCACAGGACAGTTTTCTCTCGAAAGGATATGTAAGAATACCACTTCATAAGGAAATACAGTTTTGCAGAGTAAAGACATATACGTACGCATTGGAAACTCTTTACGAGAAGAAATAACGCATAGTACAAAATTAGCTTGTATCTCCAAAACTACACGTTGTATCTCGAAAAGAATTGTTGTGGCGTGTACGTCTTAACGTGTAGCATCTAAAGAGAACCAAAAGGAGAATTTTCTTTCGTCAAAATTTTTCAGAAAATCACGTTTTAAGGAAATCCCGCATCGTGCGAAATTATCTTGTTTTTCCTAAACAACACGTTGTAAGTCGAAAAGCTTTCATGTTGCGTGTATGTCTATGTGTGTAGCCTCAAAAGAGAAGGCACAGGACAGTTTTCTCTCGAAAGGATATGTAAGAATACCACTTCATAAGGAAATACAGTTTTGCAGAGTAAAGACATATACGTACGCATTGGAAACTCTTTACGAGAAGAAATAACGCATAGTACAAAATTAGCTTGTATCTCCAAAACTACACGTTGTATCTCGAAAAGAATTGTTGTGGCGTGTACGTCTTAACATGTAGCATCTAAAGAGAACCAAAAGGAGAATTTTCTTTCGTCAAAATTTTTCAGAAAATCACGTTTTAAGGAAATCCCGCATCGTGCGAAATTATCTTGTTTTTCCTAAACAACACGTTGTAAGTCGAAAAGCTTTCATGTTGCGTGTATGTCTAAGTGTGTAGCCTCAAAAGAGAAGGCACAGGACAGTTTTCTCTCGAAAGGATATGTAAGAATACCACTTCATAAGGAAATACAGTTTTGCAGAGTAAAGACATATACGTACGCATTGGAAACTCTTTACGAGAAGAAATAACGCATCGTACAAAATTAGCTTGTATCTCCAAAACTACACGTTGTATCTCGAAAAGAATTGTTGTGGCGTGTACGTCTTAACATGTAGCATCTAAAGAGAACCAAAAGGAGAATTTTCTTTCGTCAAAATTTTTCAGAAAATCACGTTTTAAGGAAATCCCGCATCGTGCGAAATTATCTTGTTTTTCCTAAACAACACGTTGTAAGTCGAAAAGCTTTCATGTTGCGTGTATGTCTAAGTGTGTAGCCTTAAAAGAGAAGGCACAGGACAGTTTTCTCTCGAAAGGATATGTAAGAATACCACTTCATAAGGAAATACAGTTTTGCAGAGTAAAGACATATGCGTACGCATTGGAAACTCTTTACGAGAAGAAATAACGCATAGTACAAAATTAGCTTGTATCTCCAAAACTACACGTTGTATCTCGAAAAGAATTGTTGTGGCGTGTACGTCTTAACATGTAGCATCTAAAGAGAACCAAAAGGAGAATTTTCTTTCGTCAAAATTTTTCAGAAAATCACGTTTTAAGGAAATCCCGCATCGTGCGAAATTATCTTGTTTTTCCTAAACAACACGTTGTAAGTCGAAAAGCTTTCATGTTGCGTGTATGTCTAAGTGTGTAGCCTCAAAAGAGAAGGCACAGGACAGTTTTCTCTCGAAAGGATATGTAAGAATACCACTTCATAAGGAAATACAGTTTTGCAGAGTAAAGACATATGCGTACGCATTGGAAACTCTTTACGAGAAGAAATAACGCATAGTACAAAATTAGCTTGTATCTCCAAAACTACACGTTGTATCTCGAAAAGAATTGTTGTGGCGTGTACGTCTTAACATGTAGCATCTAAAGAGAACCAAAAGGAGAATTTTCTTTCGTCAAAATTTTTCAGAAAATCACGTTTTAAGGAAATCCCGCATCGTGCGAAATTATCTTGTTTTTCCTAAACAACACGTTGTAAGTCGAAAAGCTTTCATGTTGCGTGTATGTCTAAGTGTGTAGCCTCAAAAGAGAAGGCACAGGACAGTTTTCTCTCGAAAGGATATGTAAGAATACCACTTCATAAGGAAATACAGTTTTGCAGAGTAAAGACATATGCGTACGCATTGGAAACTCTTTACGAGAAGAAATAACGCATAGTACAAAATTAGCTTGTATCTCCAAAACTACACGTTGTATCTCGAAAAGAATTGTTGTGGCGTGTACGTCTTAACATGGAGCATCTAAAGAGAACCAAAAGGAGAATTTTCTTTCGTCAAAATTTTTCAGAAAATCACGTTTTAAGGAAATCCCGCATCGTGCGAAATTATCTTGTTTTTCCTAAACAACACGTTGTAAGTCGAAAAGCTTTCATGTTGCGTGTATGTCTAAGTGTGTAGCCTCAAAAGAGAAGGCACAGGACAGTTTTCTCTCGAAAGGATATGTAAGAATACCACTTCATAAGGAAATACAGTTTTGCAGAGAAAAGACATATACGTACGCATTGGAAACTCTTTACGAGAAGAAATAACGCATAGTACAAAATTAGCTTGTATCTCCAAAACTACACGTTGTATCTCAAAAAGAATTATTGTGGCGTGTACGTCTTAACATGTAGCATCTAAAGAGAACCAAAAGGAGAATTTTCTTTCGTCAAAATTTTTCAGAAAATCACGTTTTAAGGAAATCCCGCAACGTGCGAAATTATCTTGTTTTTCCTAAACAACACGTTGTAAGTCGAAAAGCTTTCATGTTGCGTGTATGTCTACGTGTGTAGCCTCAAAAGAGAAGGCACAGGACAGTTTTCTCTCAAAAGGATATGTAAGAATACCACTTCATAAGGAAATACAGTTTTGCAGAGTAAAGACATATACGTACGCATTGGAAACTCTTTACGAGAAGAAATAACGCATAGTACAAAATTAGCTTGTATCTCCAAAACTACACGTTGTATCTCGAAAAGAATTGTTGTGGCGTGTACGTCTTAACATGTAGCATCTAAAGAGAACCAAAAGGAGAATTTTCTTTCGTCAAAATTTTTCAGAAAATCACGTTTTAAGGAAATCCCGCATCGTGCGAAATTATCTTGTTTTTCCTAAACAACACGTTGTAAGTCGAAAAGCTTTCATGTTGCGTGTATGTCTAAGTGTGTAGCCTCAAAAGAGAAGGCACAGGACAGTTTTCTCTCGAAAGGATATGTAAGAATACCACTTCATAAGGAAATACAGTTTTGCAGAGTAAAGACATATACGTACGCATTGGAAACTCTTTACGAGAAGAAATAACGCATAGTACAAAATTAGCTTGTATCTCCAAAACTACACGTTGTATCTCGAAAAGAATTGTTGTGGCGTGTACGTCTTAACATGGAGCATCTAAAGAGAACCAAAAGGAGAATTTTCTTTCGTCAAAATTTTTCAGAAAATCACGTTTTAAGGAAATCCCGCATCGTGCGAAATTATCTTGTTTTTCCTAAACAACACGTTGTAAGTCGAAAAGCTTTCATGTTGCGTGTATGTCTAAGTGTGTAGCCTCAAAAGAGAAGGCACAGGACAGTTTTCTCTCGAAAGGATATGTAAGAATACCACTTCATAAGGAAATACAGTTTTGCAGAGTAAAGACATATACGTACGCATTGGAAACTCTTTACGAGAAGAAATAACGCATAGTACAAAATTAGCTTGTATCTCCAAAACTACACGTTGTATCTCGAAAAGAATTGTTGTGGCGTGTACGTCTTAACGTGTAGCATCTAAAGAGAACCAAAAGGAGAATTTTCTTTCGTCAAAATTTTTCAGAAAATCACGTTTTAAAAAAATCCCGCATCGTGCGAAATTATCTTGTTTTTCCTAAACAACACGTTGTAAGTCGAAAAGCTTTCATGTTGCGTGTATGTCTATGTGTGTAGCCTCAAAAGAGAAGGCACAGGACAGTTTTCTCTCGAAAGGATATGTAAGAATACCACTTCATAAGGAAATACAGTTTTGCAGAGTAAAGACATATACGTACGCATTGGAAACTCTTTACGAGAAGAAATAACGCATAGTACAAAATTAGCTTGTATCTCCAAAACTACACGTTGTATCTCGAAAAGAATTGTTGTGGCGTGTACGTCTTAACATGTAGCATCTAAAGAGAACCAAAAGGAGAATTTTCTTTCGTCAAAATTTTTCAGAAAATCACGTTTTAAGGAAATCCCGCATCGTGCGAAATTATCTTGTTTTTCCTAAACAACACGTTGTAAGTCGAAAAGCTTTCATGTTGCGTGTATGTCTAAGTGTGTAGCCTCAAAAGAGAAGGCACAGGACAGTTTTCTCTCGAAAGGATATGTAAGAATACCACTTCATAAGGAAATACAGTTTTGCAGAGTAAAGACATATACGTACGCATTGGAAACTCTTTACGAGAAGAAATAACGCATAGTACAAAATTAGCTTGTATCTCCAAAACTACACGTTGTATCTCGAAAAGAATTGTTGTGGCGTGTACGTCTTAACGTGTAGCATCTAAAGAGAACCAAAAGGAGAATTTTCTTTCGTCAAAATTTTTCAGAAAATCACGTTTTAAGGAAATCCCGCATCGTGCGAAATTATCTTGTTTTTCCTAAACAACACGTTGTAAGTCGAAAAGCTTTCATGTTGCGTGTATGTCTAAGTGTGTAGCCTCAAAAGAGAAGGCACAGGACAGTTTTCTCTCGAAAGGATATGTAAGAATACCACTTCATAAGGAAATACTGTTTTGCAGAGTAAAGACATATACGTACGCATTGGAAACTCTTTACGAGAAGAAATAACGCATAGTACAAAATTAGCTTGTATCTCCAAAACTACACGTTGTATCTCGAAAAGAATTGTTGTGGCGTGTACGTCTTAACATGGAGCATCTAAAGAGAACCAAAAGGAGAATTTTCTTTCGTCAAAATTTTTCAGAAAATCACGTTTTAAGGAAATCCCGCATCGTGCGAAATTATCTTGTTTTTCCTAAACAACACGTTGTAAGTCGAAAAGCTTTCATGTTGCGTGTATGTCTAAGTGTGTAGCCTCAAAAGAGAAGGCACAGGACAGTTTTCTCTCGAAAGGATATGTAAGAATACCACTTCATAAGGAAATACAGTTTTGCAGAGAAAAGACATATACGTACGCATTGGAAACTCTTTACGAGAAGAAATAACGCATAGTACAAAATTAGCTTGTATCTCCAAAACTACACGTTGTATCTCGAAAAGAATTGTTGTGGCGTGTACGTCTTAACATGGAGCATCTAAAGAGAACCAAAAGGAGAATTTTCTTTCGTCAAAATTTTTCAGAAAATCACGTTTTAAGGAAATCCCGCATCGTGCGAAATTATCTTGTTTTTCCTAAACAACACGTTGTAAGTCGAAAAGCTTTCATGTTGCGTGTATGTCTAAGTGTGTAGCCTCAAAAGAGAAGGCACAGGACAGTTTTCTCTCGAAAGGATATGTAAGAATACCACTTCATAAGGAAATACAGTTTTGCAGAGTAAAGACATATACGTACGCATTGGAAACTCTTTACGAGAAGAAATAACGCATAGTACAAAATTAGCTTGTATCTCCAAAACTACACGTTGTATCTCGAAAAGAATTGTTGTGGCGTGTACGTCTTAACGTGTAGCATCTAAAGAGAACCAAAAGGAGAATTTTCTTTCGTCAAAATTTTTCAGAAAATCACGTTTTAAGGAAATCCCGCATCGTGCGAAATTATCTTGTTTTTCCTAAACAACACGTTGTAAGTCGAAAAGCTTTCATGTTGCGTGTATGTCTATGTGTGTAGCCTCAAAAGAGAAGGCACAGGACAGTTTTCTCTCGAAAGGATATGTAAGAATACCACTTCATAAGGAAATACAGTTTTGCAGAGTAAAGACATATACGTACGCATTGGAAACTCTTTACGAGAAGAAATAACGCATAGTACAAAATTAGCTTGTATCTCCAAAACTACACGTTGTATCTCGAAAAGAATTGTTGTGGCGTGTACGTCTTAACATGTAGCATCTAAAGAGAACCAAAAGGAGAATTTTCTTTCGTCAAAATTTTTCAGAAAATCACGTTTTAAGGAAATCCCGCATCGTGCGAAATTATCTTGTTTTTCCTAAACAACACGTTGTAAGTCGAAAAGCTTTCATGTTGCGTGTATGTCTAAGTGTGTAGCCTCAAAAGAGAAGGCACAGGACAGTTTTCTCTCGAAAGGATATGTAAGAATACCACTTCATAAGGAAATACAGTTTTGCAGAGTAAAGACATATACGTACGCATTGGAAACTCTTTACGAGAAGAAATAACGCATAGTACAAAATTAGCTTGTATCTCCAAAACTACACGTTGTATCTCGAAAAGAATTGTTGTGGCGTGTACGTCTTAACGTGTAGCATCTAAAGAGAACCAAAAGGAGAATTTTCTTTCGTCAAAATTTTTCAGAAAATCACGTTTTAAGGAAATCCCGCATCGTGCGAAATTATCTTGTTTTTCCTAAACAACACGTTGTAAGTCGAAAAGCTTTCATGTTGCGTGTATGTCTAAGTGTGTAGCCTCAAAAGAGAAGGCACAGGACAGTTTTCTCTCGAAAGGATATGTAAGAATACCACTTCATAAGGAAATACTGTTTTGCAGAGTAAAGACATATACGTACGCATTGGAAACTCTTTACGAGAAGAAATAACGCATAGTACAAAATTAGCTTGTATCTCCAAAACTACACGTTGTATCTCGAAAAGAATTGTTGTGGCGTGTACGTCTTAACATGTAGCATCTAAAGAGAACCAAAAGGAGAATTTTCTTTCGTCAAATTTTTTCAGAAAATCACGTTTTAAGGAAATCCCGCATCGTGCGAAATTATCTTGTTTTTCCTAAACAACACGTTGTAAGTCGAAAAGCTTTCATGTTGCGTGTATGTCTAAGTGTGTAGCCTCAAAAGAGAAGGCACAGGACAGTTTTCTCTCGAAAGGATATGTAAGAATACCACTTCATAAGGAAATACAGTTTTGCAGAGTAAAGACATATGCGTACGCATTGGAAACTCTTTACGAGAAGAAATAACGCATAGTACAAAATTAGCTTGTATCTCCAAAACTACACGTTGTATCTCGAAAAGAATTGTTGTGGCGTGTACGTCTTAACATGGAGCATCTAAAGAGAACCAAAAGGAGAATTTTTTTTCGTCAAAATTTTTCAGAAAATCACGTTTTAAGGAAATCCCGCATCGTGCGAAATTATCTTGTTTTTCCTAAACAACACGTTGTAAGTCGAAAAGCTTTCATGTTGCGTGTATGTCTAAGTGTGTAGCCTCAAAAGAGAAGGCACAGGACAGTTTTCTCTCGAAAGGATATGTAAGAATACCACTTCATAAGGAAATACAGTTTTGCAGAGAAAAGACATATACGTACGCATTGGAAACTCTTTACGAGAAGAAATAACGCATAGTACAAAATTAGCTTGTATCTCCAAAACTACACGTTGTATCTCAAAAAGAATTGTTGTGGCGTGTACGTCTTAACATGGAGCATCTAAAGAGAACCAAAAGGAGAATTTTCTTTCGTCAAAATTTTTCAGAAAATCACGTTTTAAGGAAATCCCGCAACGTGCGAAATTATCTTGTTTTTCCTAAACAACACGTTGTAAGTCGAAAAGCTTTCATGTTGCGTGTATGTCTACGTGTGTAGCCTCAAAAGAGAAGGCACAGGACAGTTTTCTCTCAAAAGGATATGTAAGAATACCACTTCATAAGGAAATACAGTTTTGCAGAGTAAAGACATATACGTACGCATTGGAAACTCTTTACGAGAAGAAATAACGCATAGTACAAAATTAGCTTGTATCTCCAAAACTACACGTTGTATCTCGAAAAGAATTGTTGTGGCGTGTACGGCTTAACATGTAGCATCTAAAGAGAACCAAAAGGTGAATTTTCTTTCGTCAAAATTTTTCAGAAAATCACGTTTTAAGGAAATCCCGCATCGTGCGAAATTATCTTGTTTTTCCTAAACAACACGTTGTAAGTCGAAAAGCTTTCATGTTGCGTGTATGTCTAAGTGTGTAGCCTCAAAAGAGAAGGCACAGGACAGTTTTCTCTCGAAAGGATATGTAAGAATACCACTTCATAAGGAAATACAGTTTTGCAGAGTAAAGACATATACGTACGCATTGGAAACTCTTTACGAGAAGAAATAACGCATAGTACAAAATTAGCTTGTATCTCCAAAACTACACGTTGTATCTCGAAAAGAATTGTTGTGGCGTGTACGTCTTAACATGTAGCATCTAAAGAGAACCAAAAGGAGAATTTTCTTTCGTCAAAATTTTTCAGAAAATCACGTTTTAAGGAAATCCCGCATCGTGCGAAATTATCTTGTTTTTCCTAAACAACACGTTGTAAGTCGAAAAGCTTTCATGTTGCGTGTATGTCTAAGTGTGTAGCCTCAAAAGAGAAGGCACAGGACAGTTTTCTCTCGAAAGGATATGTAAGAATACCACTTCATAAGGAAATACAGTTTTGCAGAGTAAAGACATATACGTACGCATTGGAAACTCTTTACGAGAAGAAATAACGCATAGTACAAAATTAGCTTGTATCTCCAAAACTACACGTTGTATCTCGAAAAGAATTGTTGTGGCGTGTACGTCTTAACGTGTAGCATCTAAAGAGAACCAAAAGGAGAATTTTCTTTCGTCAAAATTTTTCAGAAAATCACGTTTTAAGGAAATCCCGCATCGTGCGAAATTATCTTGTTTTTCCTAAACAACACGTTGTAAGTCGAAAAGCTTTCATGTTGCGTGTATGTCTATGTGTGTAGCCTCAAAAGAGAAGGCACAGGACAGTTTTCTCTCGAAAGGATATGTAAGAATACCACTTCATAAGGAAATACAGTTTTGCAGAGTAAAGACATATACGTACGCATTGGAAACTCTTTACGAGAAGAAATAACGCATAGTACAAAATTAGCTTGTATCTCCAAAACTACACGTTGTATCTCGAAAAGAATTGTTGTGGCGTGTACGTCTTAACATGTAGCATCTAAAGAGAACCAAAAGGAGAATTTTCTTTCGTCAAAATTTTTCAGAAAATCACGTTTTAAGGAAATCCCGCATCGTGCGAAATTATCTTGTTTTTCCTAAACAACACGTTGTAAGTCGAAAAGCTTTCATGTTGCGTGTATGTCTAAGTGTGTAGCCTCAAAAGAGAAGGCACAGGACAGTTTTCTCTCGAAAGGATATGTAAGAATACCACTTCATAAGGAAATACAGTTTTGCAGAGTAAAGACATATACGTACGCATTGGAAACTCTTTACGAGAAGAAATAACGCATCGTACAAAATTAGCTTGTATCTCCAAAACTACACGTTGTATCTCGAAAAGAATTGTTGTGGCGTGTACGCCTTAACATGTAGCATCTAAAGAGAACCAAAAGGAGAATTTTCTTTCGTCAAAATTTTTCAGAAAATCACGTTTTAAGGAAATCCCGCATCGTGCGAAATTATCTTGTTTTTCCTAAACAACACGTTGTAAGTCGAAAAGCTTTCATGTTGCGTGTATGTCTAAGTGTGTAGCCTTAAAAGAGAAGGCACAGGACAGTTTTCTCTCGAAAGGATATGTAAGAATACCACTTCATAAGGAAATACAGTTTTGCAGAGTAAAGACATATGCGTACGCATTGGAAACTCTTTACGAGAAGAAATAACGCATAGTACAAAATTAGCTTGTATCTCCAAAACTACACGTTGTATCTCGAAAAGAATTGTTGTGGCGTGTACGTCTTAACATGTAGCATCTAAAGAGAACCAAAAGGAGAATTTTCTTTCGTCAAAATTTTTCAGAAAATCACGTTTTAAGGAAATCCCGCATCGTGCGAAATTATCTTGTTTTTCCTAAACAACACGTTGTAAGTCGAAAAGCTTTCATGTTGCGTGTATGTCTAAGTGTGTAGCCTCAAAAGAGAAGGCACAGGACAGTTTTCTCTCGAAAGGATATGTAAGAATACCACTTCATAAGGAAATACAGTTTTGCAGAGTAAAAACATATGCGTACGCATTGGAAACTCTTTACGAGAAGAAATAACGCATAGTACAAAATTAGCTTGTATCTCCAAAACTACACGTTGTATCTCGAAAAGAATTGTTGTGGCTTGTACGTCTTAACGTGTAGCATCTGAAGAGAACCAAAAGGAGAATTTTCTTTCGTCAAAATTTTTCAGAAAATCACGTTTTAAGGAAATCCCGCATCGTGCAAATTATCTTGTTTTTCCTAAACAACACGTTGTAAGTCGAAAAGCTTTCATGTTGCGTGTATGTCTAAGTGTGTAGCCTCAAAAGAGAAGGCACAGGACAGTTTTCTCTCGAAAGGATATGTAAGAATACCACTTCATAAGGAAATACAGTTTTGCAGAGTAAAGACATATGCGTACGCATTGGAAACTCTTTACGAGAAGAAATAACGCATAGTACAAAATTAGCTTGTATCTCCAAAACTACACGTTGTATCTCGAAAAGAATTGTTGTGGCGTGTACGTCTTAACATGTAGCATCTAAAGAGAACCAAAAGGAGAATTTTCTTTCGTCAAAATTTTTCAGAAAATCACGTTTTAAGGAAATCCCGCATCGTGCGAAATTATCTTGTTTTTCCTAAACAACACGTTGTAAGTCGAAAAGCTTTCATGTTGCGTGTATGTCTAAGTGTGTAGCCTCAAAAGAGAAGGCACAGGACAGTTTTCTCTCGAAAGGATATGTAAGAATACCACTTCATAAGGAAATACAGTTTTGCAGAGTAAAGACATATACGTATGCATTGGAAACTCTTTACGAGAAGAAATAACGCATAGTACAAAATTGGCTTGTATCTCCAAAACTACACGTTGTATCTCGAAAAGAATTGTTGTGGCGTGTACGTCTTAACATGTAGCATCTAAAGAGAACCAAAAGGAGAATTTTCTTTCGTCAAAATTTTTCAGAAAATCACGTTTTAAGGAAATCCCGCATCGTGCGAAATTATCTTGTTTTTCCTAAACAACACGTTGTAAGTCGAAAAGCTTTCATGTTGCGTGTATGTCTAAGTGTGTAGCCTCAAAAGAGAAGGCACAGGACAGTTTTCTCTCGAAAGGAAATGTAAGAATACCACTTCATAAGGAAATACAGTTTTGCAGAGTAAAGACATATACGTAGGCATTGGAAACTCTTTACGAGAAGAAATAACGCATAGTACAAAATTAGCTTGTATCTCCAAAACTACACGTTGTATCTCGAAAAGAATTGTTGTGGCGTGTACGTCTTAACATGTAGCATCTAAAGAGAACCAAAAGGAGAATTTTCTTTCGTCAAAATTTTTCAGAAAATCACGTTTTAAGGAAATCCCGCATCGTGCGAAATTATCTTGTTTTTCCCAAACAACACGTTGTAAGTCGAAAGCTTTCATGTTGCGCGTATGTCTAAGTCTGTAGCCTCAAAAGAGAAGGCACAGGACAGTTTTCTCTCGAAAGGATATGTAAGAATACCACTTCATAAGGAAATACAGTTTTGCAGAGTAAAGACATATACGTAGGCATTGGAAACTGTTTACGAGAAGAAATAACGCATAGTACAAAATTAGCTTGTATCTCCAAAACTACACGTTGTATCTCGAAAAGAATTGTTGTGGCGTGTACGTCTTAACATGTAGCATCTAAAGAGAACCAAAAGGAGAATTTTCTTTCGTCAAAATTTTTCAGAAAATCACGTTTTAAGGAAATCCCGCATCGTGCGAAATTATCTTGTTTTTCCTAAACAACACGTTGTAAGTCGAAAAGCTTTCATGTTGCGTGTATGTCTAAGTGTGTAGCCTCAAAAGAGAAGGCACAGGACAGTTTTCTCTCGAAAGGATATGTAAGAATACCACTTCATAAGGAAATACAGTTTTGCAGAGTAAAGACATATGCGTACGCATTGGAAACTCTTTACGAGAAGAAATAACGCATAGTACAAAATTAGCTTGTATCTCCAAAACTACACGTTGTATCTCGAAAAGAATTGTTGTGGCGTGTACGTCTTAACATGTAGCATCTAAAGAGAACCAAAAGGAGAATTTTCTTTCGTCAAAATTTTTCAGAAAATCACGTTTTAAGGAAATCCCGCATCGTGCGAAATTATCTTGTTTTTCCTAAACAACACGTTGTAAGTCGAAAAGCTTTCATGTTGCGTGTATGTCTAAGTGTGTAGCCTCAAAAGAGAAGGCACAGGACAGTTTTCTCTCGAAAGGATATGTAAGAATACCACTTCATAAGGAAATACAGTTTTGCAGAGTAAAGACATATGCGTACGCATTGGAAACTCTTTACGAGAAGAAATAAGGCATAGTACAAAATTAGCTTGTATCTCCAAAACTACACGTTGTATCTCGAAAAGAATTGTTGTGGCGTGTACGTCTTAACATGTAGCATCTAAAGAGAACCAAAAGGAGAATTTTCTTTCGTCAAAAATTTTCAGAAAATCACGTTTTAAGGAAATCCCGCATCGTGCGAAATTATCTTGTTTTTCCTAAACAACACGTTGTAAGTCGAAAAGCTTTCATGTTGCGTGTATGTCTAAGTGTGTAGCCTCAAAAGAGAAGGCACAGGACAGTTTTCTCTCGAAAGGATATGTAAGAATACCACTTCATAAGGAAATACAGTTTTGCAGAGTAAAGACATATGCGTACGCATTGGAAACTCTTTACGAGAAGAAATAACGCATAGTACAAAATTAGCTTGTATCTCCAAAACTACACGTTGTATCTCGAAAAGAATTGTTGTGGCGTGTACGTCTTAACATGTAGCATCTAAAGAGAACCAAAAGGAGAATTTTCTTTCGTCAAAATTTTTCAGAAAATCACGTTTTAAGGAAATCCCGCATCGTGCGAAATTATCTTGTTTTTCCTAAACAACACGTTGTAAGTCGAAAAGCTTTCATGTTGCGTGTATGTCTAAGTGTGTAGCCTCAAAAGAGAAGGCACAGGACAGTTTTCTCTCGAAAGGACATGTAAGAATACCACTTCATAATGAAATACAGTTTTGCAGAGTAAAGACATATGCGTACACATTGGAAACTCTTTACGAGAAGAAATAACGCATAGTACAAAATTAGCTTGTATCTCCAAAACTACACGTTGTATCTCGAAAAGAATTGTTGTGGCGTGTACGTCTTAACATGTAGCATCTAAAGAGAACCAAAAGGAGAATTTTCTTTCGTCAAAATTTTTCAGAAAATCACGTTTTAAGGAAATCCCGCATCGTGCGAAATTATCTTGTTTTTCCTAAACAACACGTTGTAAGTCGAAAAGCTTTCATGTTGCGTGTATGTCTAAGTGTGTAGCCTCAAAAGAGAAGGCACAGGACAGTTTTCTCTCGAAAGGATATGTAAGAATACCACTTCATAAGGAAATACAGTTTTGAAGAGTAAAGACATATGCGTACGCATTGGAAACTCTTTACGAGAAGAAATAACGCATAGTACAAAATTAGCTTGTATCTCCAAGACTACACGTTGTATCTCGAAAAGAATTGTTGTGGCGTGTACGTCTTAACATGTAGCATCTAAAGAGAACCAAAAGGAGAATTTTCTTTCGTCAACATTTTTCAGAAAATCACGTTTTAAGGAAATCCCCCATCGTGCGAAATTATCTTGTTTTTCCTAAACAACACGTTGTAAGTCGAAAAGCTTTCATGTTGCGTGTATGTCTAAGTGTGTAGCCTCAAAAGAGAAGGCACAGGACAGTTTTCTCTCGAAAGGATATGTAAGAATACCACTTCATAAGGAAATACAGTTTTGCAGAGTAAAGACATATGCGTACGCATTGGAAACTCTTTACGAGAAGAAATAACGCATAGTACAAAATTAGCTTGTATCTCCAAAACTACACGTTGTATCTCGAAAAGAATTGTTGTGGCGTGTATGTCTTAACATGTAGCATCTAAAGAGAACCAAAAGGAGAATTTTCTTTCGTCAAAATTTTTCAGAAAATCACGTTTTAAGGAAATCCCGCATCGTGCGAAATTATCTTGTTTTTCCTAAACAACACGTTGTAAGTCGAAAAGCTTTCATGTTGCGTGTATGTCTAAGTGTGTAGCCTCAAAAGAGAAGGCACAGGACAGTTTTCTCTCGAAAGGATATGTAAGAATACCACTTCATAAGGAAATACAGTTTTGCAGAGTAAAGACATATGCGTACGCATTGGAAACTCTTTACGAGAAGAAATAACGCATAGTACAAAATTAGCTTGTATCTCCAAAACTACACGTTGTATCTCGAAAAGAATTGTTGTGGCGTGTACGTCTTAACATGTAGCATCTAAAGAGAACCAAAAGGAGAATTTTCTTTCGTCAAAATTTTTCAGAAAATCACGTTTTAAGGAAATCCCGCATCGTGCGAAATTATCTTGTTTTTCCTAAACAACACGTTGTAAGTCGAAAAGCTTTCATGTTGCGTGTATGTCTAAGTGTGTAGCCTCAAAAGAGAAGGCACAGGACAGTTTTCTCTCGAAAGGACATGTAAGAATACCACTTCATAATGAAATACAGTTTTGCAGAGTAAAGACATATGCGTACACATTGGAAACTCTTTACGAGAAGAAATAACGCATAGTACAAAATTAGCTTGTATCTCCAAAACTACACGTTGTATCTCGAAAAGAATTGTTGTGGCGTGTACGTCTTAACATGTAGCATCTAAAGAGAACCAAAAGGAGAATTTTCTTTCGTCAAAATTTTTCAGAAAATCACGTTTTAAGGAAATCCCGCATCGTGCGAAATTATCTTGTTTTTCCTAAACAACACGTTGTAAGTCGAAAAGCTTTCATGTTGCGTGTATGTCTAAGTGTGTAGCCTCAAAAGAGAAGGCACAGGACAGTTTTCTCTCGAAAGGATATGTAAGAATACCACTTCATAAGGAAATACAGTTTTGAAGAGTAAAGACATATGCGTACGCATTGGAAACTCTTTACGAGAAGAAATAACGCATAGTACAAAATTAGCTTGTATCTCCAAGACTACACGTTGTATCTCGAAAAGAATTGTTGTGGCGTGTACGTCTTAACATGTAGCATCTAAAGAGAACCAAAAGGAGAATTTTCTTTCGTCAACATTTTTCAGAAAATCACGTTTTAAGGAAATCCCCCATCGTGCGAAATTATCTTGTTTTTCCTAAACAACACGTTGTAAGTCGAAAAGCTTTCATGTTGCGTGTATGTCTAAGTGTGTAGCCTCAAAAGAGAAGGCACAGGACAGTTTTCTCTCGAAAGGATATGTAAGAATACCACTTCATAAGGAAATACAGTTTTGCAGAGTAAAGACATATGCGTACGCATTGGAAACTCTTTACGAGAAGAAATAACGCATAGTACAAAATTAGCTTGTATCTCCAAAACTACACGTTGTATCTCGAAAAGAATTGTTGTGGCGTGTATGTCTTAACATGTAGCATCTAAAGAGAACCAAAAGGAGAATTTTCTTTCGTCAAAATTTTTCAGAAAATCACGTTTTAAGGAAATCCCGCATCGTGCGAAATTATCTTGTTTTTCCTAAACAACACGTTGTAAGTCTAAAAGCTTTCATGTTGCGTGTATGTCTAAGTGTGTAGCCTCAAAAGAGAAGGCACAGGACAGTTTTCTCTCGAAAGGATATGTAAGAATACCACTTCATAAGGAAATACAGTTTTGCAGAGTAAAGACATATACGTACGCATTGGAAACTCTTTACGAGAAGAAATAACGCATAGTACAAAATTAGCTTGTATCTCCAAAACTACACGTTGTATCTCGAAAAGAATTGTTGTGGCGTGTACGTCTTAACGTGTAGCATCTAAAGAGAACCAAAAGGAGAATTTTCTTTCCTCAAAATTTTTCAGAAAATCACGTTTTAAGGAAATCCCGCATCGTGCGAAATTATCTTGTTTTTCCTAAACAACACGTTGTAAGTCGAAAAGCTTTCATGTTGCGTGTATGTCTAAGTGTGTAGCCTCAAAAGAGAAGGCACAGGACAGTTTTCTCTCGAAAGGATATGTAAGAATACCACTTCATAAGGAAATACAGTTTTGCAGAGTAAAGACATATACGTACGCATTGGAAACTCTTTACGAGAAGAAATAACGCATAGTACAAAATTAGCTTGTATCTCCAAAACTACACGTTGTATCTCGAAAAGAATTGTTGTGGCGTGTACGTCTTAACATGTAGCATCTAAAGAGAACCAAAAGGAGAATTTTCTTTCGTCAAAATTTTTCAGAAAATCACGTTTTAAGGAAATCCCGCATCGTGCGAAATTATCTTGTTTTTCCTAAACAACACGTTGTAAGTCGAAAAGCTTTCATGTTGCGTGTATGTCTAAGTGTGTAGCCTCAAAAGAGAAGGCACAGGACAGTTTTCTCTCGAAAGGATATGTAAGAATACCACTTCATAAGGAAATACAGTTTTGCAGAGTAAAGACATATACGTACGCATTGGAAACTCTTTACGAGAAGAAATAACGCATAGTACAAAATTAGCTTGTATCTCCAAAACTACACGTTGTATCTCGAAAAGAATTGTTGTGGCGTGTACGTCTTAACATGTAGCATCTAAAGAGAACCAAAAGGAGAATTTTCTTTCGTCAAAATTTTTCAGAAAATCACGTTTTAAGGAAATCCCGCATCGTGCGAAATTATCTTGTTTTTCCTAAACAACACGTTGTAAGTCGAAAAGCTTTCATGTTGCGTGTATGTCTAAGTGTGTAGCCTCAAAAGAGAAGGCACAGGACAGTTTTCTCTCGAAAGGATATGTAAGAATACCACTTCATAAGGAAATACAGTTTTGCAGAGTAAAGACTTATACGTACGCATTGGAAACTCTTTACGAGAAGAAATAACGCATCGTACAAAATTAGCTTGTATCTCCAAAACTACGCGTTGTATCTCGAAAAGAATTGTTGTGGCGTGTACGTCTTAACATGTAGCATCTAAAGAGAACCAAAAGGAGAATTTTCTTTCGTCAAAAATTTTCAGAAAATCACGTTTTAAGGAAATCCCGCATCGTGCGAAATTATCTTGTTTTTCCTAAACAACACGTTGTAAGTCGAAAAGCTTTCATGTTGCGTGTATGTCTAAGTGTGTAGCCTCAAAAGAGAAGGCACAGGACAGTTTTCTCTCGAAAGGATATGTAAGAATACCACTTCATAAGGAAATACAGTTTTGCAGAGTAAAGACATATACGTACGCATTGGAAACTCTTTACGAGAAGAAATAACGCATAGTACAAAATTAGCTTGTATCTGCAAAACTACACGTTGTATCTCGAAAAGAATTGTTGTGGCGTGTACGTCTTAACATGTAGCATCTAAAGAGAACCAAAAGGAGAATTTTCTTTCGTCAAAATTTTTCAGAAAATTACGTTTTAAGGAAATCCCGCATCGTGCGAAATTATCTTGTTTTTCCTAAACAACACGTTGTAAGTCGAAAAGCTTTCATGTTGCGTGTATGTCTAAGTGTGTAGCCTCAAAAGAGAAGGCACAGGACAGTTTTCTCTCGAAAGAATATGTAAGAATACCACTTCATAAGGAAATACAGTTTTGCAGAGTAAAGACATATACGTACGCATTGGAAACTCTTTACGAGAAGAAATAACGCATAGTACAAAATTAGCTTGTATCTCCAAAACTACACGTTGTATCTCGAAAAGAATTGTTGTGGCATGTACGTCTTAACATGTAGCATCTAAAGAGAACCAAAAGGAGAATTTTCTTTCGTCAAAATTTTTCAGAAAATCACGTTTTAAGGAAATCCCGCATCGTGCGAAATTATCTTGTTTTTCCTAAACAACACGTTGTAAGTCGAAAAGCTTTCATGTTGCGTGTATGTCTAAGTGTGTAGCCTCAAAAGAGAAGGCACAGGACAGTTTTCTCTCGAAAGGATATGTAAGAATACCACTTCATAAGGAAATACAGTTTTGCAGAGTAAAGACATATACGTACGCATTGGAAACTCTTTACGAGAAGAAATAACGCATAGTACAAAATTAGCTTGTATCTGCAAAACTACACGTTGTATCTCGAAAAGAATTGTTGTGGCGTGTACGTCTTAACATGTAGCATCTAAAGAGAACCAAAAGGAGAATTTTCTTTCGTCAAAATTTTTCAGAAAATTACGTTTTAAGGAAATCCCGCATCGTGCGAAATTATCTTGTTTTTCCTAAACAACACGTTGTAAGTCGAAAAGCTTTCATGTTGCGTGTATGTCTAAGTGTGTAGCCTCAAAAGAGAAGGCACAGGACAGTTTTCTCTCGAAAGAATATGTAAGAATACCACTTCATAAGGAAATACAGTTTTGCAGAGTAAAGACATATACGTACGCATTGGAAACTCTTTACGAGAAGAAATAACGCATAGTACAAAATTAGCTTGTATCTCCAAAACTACACGTTGTATCTCGAAAAGAATTGTTGTGGCATGTACGTCTTAACATGTAGCATCTAAAGAGAACCAAAAGGAGAATTTTCTTTCGTCAAAATTTTTCAGAAAATCACGTTTTAAGGAAATCCCGCATCGTGCGAAATTATCTTGTTTTTCCTAAACAACACGTTGTAAGTCGAAAAGCTTTCATGTTGCGTGTATGTCTAAGTGTGTAGCCTCAAAAGAGAAGGCACAGGACAGTTTTCTCTCGAAAGGATATGTAAGAATACCACTTCATAAGGAAATACAGTTTTGCAGAGTAAAGACATATACGTACGCATTGGAAACTCTTTACGAGAAGAAATAACGCATCGTACAAAATTAGCTTGTATCTCCAAAACTACACGTTGTATCTCGAAAAGAATTGTTGTGGCGTGTACGACTTAACATGTAGCATCGAAAGAGAACCAAAAGGAGAATTTTCTTTCGTCAAAATTTTTCAGAAAATCACGTTTTAAGGAAATCCCGCATCGTGCGAAATTATCTTGTTTTTCCTAAACAACACGTTGTAAGTCGAAAAGCTTTCATGTTGCGTGTATGTCTAAGTGTGTAGCCTCAAAAGAGAAGGCACAGGACAGTTTTCTCTCGAAAGGATATGTAAGAATACCACTTCATAAGGAAATACAGTTTTGCAGAGTAAAGACATATACGTACGCATTGGAAACTCTTTACGAGAAGAAATAACGCATCGTACAAAATTAGCTTGTATCTCCAAAACTACACGTTGTATCTCGAAAAGAATTGTTGTGGCGTGTACGTCTTAACATGTAGCATCTAAAGAGAACCAAAAGGAGAATTTTCTTTCGTCAAAATTTTTCAGAAAATCACGTTTTAAGGAAATCCCGCATCGTGCGAAATTATCTTGTTTTTCCTAAACAACACGTTGTAAGTCGAAAAGCTTTCATGTTGCGTGTATGTCTAAGTGTGTAGCCTCAAAAGAGAAGGCACAGGACAGTTTTCTCTCGAAAGAATATGTAAGAATACCACTTCATAAGGAAATACAGTTTTGCAGAGTAAAGACATATACGTACGCATTGGAAACTCTTTACGAGAAGAAATAACGCATAGTACAAAATTAGCTTGTATCTCCAAAACTACACGTTGTATCTCGAAAAGAATTGTTGTGGCGTGTACGTCTTAACATGTAGCATCTAAAGAGAACCAAAAGGAGAATTTTCTTTCGTCAAAATTTTTCAGAAAATCACGTTTTAAGGAAATCCCGCATCGTGCGAAATTATCTTGTTTTTCCTAAACAACACGTTGTAAGTCGAAAAGCTTTCATGTTGCGTGTATGTCTAAGTGTGTAGCCTCAAAAGAGAAGGCACAGGACAGTTTTCTCTCGAAAGGATATGTAAGAATACCACTTCATAAGGAAATACAGTTTTGCAGAGTAAAGACATATACGTACGCATTGGAAACTCTTTACGAGAAGAAATAACGCATCGTACAAAATTAGCTTGTATCTCCAAAACTACACGTTGTATCTCGAAAAGAATTGTTGTGGCGTGTACGTCTTAACATGTAGCATCTAAAGAGAACCAAAAGGAGAATTTTCTTTCGTCAAAATTTTTCAGAAAATCACGTTTTAAGGAAATCCCGCATCGTGCGAAATTATCTTGTTTTTCCTAAACAACACGTTGTAAGTCTAAAAGCTTTCATGTTGCGTGTATGTCTTAGTGTGTAGCCTCAAAAGAGAAGGCACAGGACAGTTTTCTCTCGAAAGGATATGTAAGAATACCACTTCATAAGGAAATACAGTTTTGCAGAGTAAAGACATATACGTACGCATTGGAAACTCTTTACGAGAAGAAATAACGCATCGTACAAAATTAGCTTGTATCTCCAAAACTACACGTTGTATCTCGAAAAGAATTGTTGTGGCGTGTACGTCTTAACATGTAGCATCTAAAGAGAACCAAAAGGAGAATTTTCTTTCGTCAAAATTTTTCAGAAAATCACGTTTTAAGGAAATCCCGCATCGTGCGAAATTATCTTGTTTTTCCTAAACAACACGTTGTAAGTCGAAAAGCTTTCATGTTGCGTGTATGTCTAAGTGTGTAGCCTCAAAAGAGAAGGCACAGGACAGTTTTCTCTCGAAAGAATATGTAAGAATACCACTTCATAAGGAAATACAGTTTTGCAGAGTAAAGACATATATGTACGCATTGGAAACTCTTTACGAGAAGAAATAACGCATAGTACAAAATTAGCTTGTATCTCCAAAACTACACGTTGTATCTCGAAAAGAATTGTTGTGGCGTGTACGTCTTAACATGTAGCATCTAAAGAGAACCAAAAGGAGAATTTTCTTTCGTCAAAATTTTTCAGAAAATCACGTTTTAAGGAAATCCCGCATCGTGCGAAATTATCTTGTTTTTCCTAAACAACACGTTGTAAGTCGAAAAGCTTTCATGTTGCGTGTATGTCTAAGTGTGTAGCCTCAAAAGAGAAGGCACAGGACAGTTTTCTCTCGAAAGGATATGTAAGAATACCACTTCATGAGGAAATACAGTTTTGCAGAGTAAAGACATATACGTACGCATTGGAAACTCTTTACGAGAAGAAATAACGCATCGTACAAAATTAGCTTGTATCTCCAAAACTACACGTTGTATCTCGAAAAGAATTGTTGTGGCATGTACGTCTTAACATGTAGCATCTAAAGAGAACCAAAAGGAAAATTTTCTTTCGTCAAAATTTTTCAGAAAATCACGTTTTAAGGAAATCCCGCATCGTGCGAAATTATCTTGTTTTTCCTAAACAACACGTTGTAAGTCGAAAAGCTTTCATGTTGCGTGTATGTCTAAGTGTGTAGCCTCAAAAGAGAAGGCACAGGACAGTTTTCTCTCGAAAGGATATGTAAGAATACCACTTCATAAGGAAATACAGTTTTGCAGAGTAAAGACATATACGTACGCATTGGAAACTCTTTACGAGAAGAAATAACGCATCGTACAAAATTAGCTTGTATCTCCAAAACTACACGTTGTATCTCGAAAAGAATTGTTGTGGCGTGTACGACTTAACATGTAGCATCGAAAGAGAACCAAAAGGAGAATTTTCTTTCGTCAAAATTTTTCAGAAAATCACGTTTTAAGGAAATCCCGCATCGTGCGAAATTATCTTGTTTTTCCTAAACAACACGTTGTAAGTCGAAAAGCTTTCATGTTGCGTGTATGTCTAAGTGTGTAGCCTCAAAAGAGAAGGCACAGGACAGTTTTCTCTCGAAAGGATATGTAAGAATACCACTTCATAAGGAAATACAGTTTTGCAGAGTAAAGACATATACGTACGCATTGGAAACTCTTTACGAGAAGAAATAACGCATCGTACAAAATTAGCTTGTATCTCCAAAACTACACGTTGTATCTCGAAAAGAATTGTTGTGGCGTGTACGTCTTAACATGTAGCATCTAAAGAGAACCAAAAGGAGAATTTTCTTTCGTCAAAATTTTTCAGAAAATCACGTTTTAAGGAAATCCCGCATCGTGCGAAATTATCTTGTTTTTCCTAAACAACACGTTGTAAGTCGAAAAGCTTTCATGTTGCGTGTATGTCTAAGTGTGTAGCCTCAAAAGAGAAGGCACAGGACAGTTTTCTCTCGAAAGAATATGTAAGAATACCACTTCATAAGGAAATACAGTTTTGCAGAGTAAAGACATATACGTACGCATTGGAAACTCTTTACGAGAAGAAATAACGCATAGTACAAAATTAGCTTGTATCTCCAAAACTACACGTTGTATCTCGAAAAGAATTGTTGTGGCGTGTACGTCTTAACATGTAGCATCTAAAGAGAACCAAAAGGAGAATTTTCTTTCGTCAAAATTTTTCAGAAAATCACGTTTTAAGGAAATCCCGCATCGTGCGAAATTATCTTGTTTTTCCTAAACAACACGTTGTAAGTCGAAAAGCTTTCATGTTGCGTGTATGTCTAAGTGTGTAGCCTCAAAAGAGAAGGCACAGGACAGTTTTCTCTCGAAAGGATATGTAAGAATACCACTTCATAAGGAAATACAGTTTTGCAGAGTAAAGACATATACGTACGCATTGGAAACTCTTTACGAGAAGAAATAACGCATCGTACAAAATTAGCTTGTATCTCCAAAACTACACGTTGTATCTCGAAAAGAATTGTTGTGGCGTGTACGTCTTAACATGTAGCATCTAAAGAGAACCAAAAGGAGAATTTTCTTTCGTCAAAATTTTTCAGAAAATCACGTTTTAAGGAAATCCCGCATCGTGCGAAATTATCTTGTTTTTCCTAAACAACACGTTGTAAGTCTAAAAGCTTTCATGTTGCGTGTATGTCTTAGTGTGTAGCCTCAAAAGAGAAGGCACAGGACAGTTTTCTCTCGAAAGGATATGTAAGAATACCACTTCATAAGGAAATACAGTTTTGCAGAGTAAAGACATATACGTACGCATTGGAAACTCTTTACGAGAAGAAATAACGCATCGTACAAAATTAGCTTGTATCTCCAAAACTACACGTTGTATCTCGAAAAGAATTGTTGTGGCGTGTACCTCTTAACATGTAGCATCTAAAGAGAACCAAAAGGAGAATTTTCTTTCGTCAAAATTTTTCAGAAAATCACGTTTTAAGGAAATCCCGCATCGTGCGAAATTATCTTGTTTTTCCTAAACAACACGTTGTAAGTCGAAAAGCTTTCATGTTGCGTGTATGTCTAAGTGTGTAGCCTCAAAAGAGAAGGCACAGGACAGTTTTCTCTCGAAAGAATATGTAAGAATACCACTTCATAAGGAAATACAGTTTTGCAGAGTAAAGACATATACGTACGCATTGGAAACTCTTTACGAGAAGAAATAACGCATAGTACAAAATTAGCTTGTATCTCCAAAACTACACGTTGTATCTCGAAAAGAATTGTTGTGGCGTGTACGTCTTAACATGTAGCATCTAAAGAGAACCAAAAGGAGAATTTTCTTTCGTCAAAATTTTTCAGAAAATCACGTTTTAAGGAAATCCCGCATCGTGCGAAATTATCTTGTTTTTCCTAAACAACACGTTGTAAGTCGAAAAGCTTTCATGTTGCGTGTATGTCTAAGTGTGTAGCCTCAAAAGAGAAGGCACAGGACAGTTTTCTCTCGAAAGGATATGTAAGAATACCACTTCATGAGGAAATACAGTTTTGCAGAGTAAAGACATATACGTACGCATTGGAAACTCTTTACGAGAAGAAATAACGCATCGTACAAAATTAGCTTGTATCTCCAAAACTACACGTTGTATCTCGAAAAGAATTGTTGTGGCATGTACGTCTTAACATGTAGCATCTAAAGAGAACCAAAAGGAAAATTTTCTTTCGTCAAAATTTTTCAGAAAATCACGTTTTAAGGAAATCCCGCATCGTGCGAAATTATCTTGTTTTTCCTAAACAACACGTTGTAAGTCGAAAAGCTTTCATGTTGCGTGTATGTCTAAGTGTGTAGCCTCAAAAGAGAAGGCACAGGACAGTTTTCTCTCGAAAGGATATGTAAGAATACCACTTCATAAGGAAATACAGTTTTGCAGAGTAAAGACATATACGTACGCATTGGAAACTCTTTACGAGAAGAAATAACGCATCGTACAAAATTAGCTTGTATCTCAAAAACTACACGTTGTATCTCGAAAAGAATTGTTGTGGCGTGTACGTCTTAACATGTAGCATCTAAAGAGAACCAAAAGGAGAATTTTCTTTCGTCAAAATTTTTCAGAAAATCACGTTTTAAGGAAATCCCGCATCGTGCGAAATTATCTTGTTTGTCCTAAACAACACGTTGTAAGTCGAAAAGCTTTCATGTTGCGTGTATGTCTAAGTGTGTAGCCTCAAAAGAGAAGGCACAGGACAGTTTTCTCTCGAAAGGATATGTAAGAATACCACTTCATAAGGAAATACAGTTTTGCAGAGTAAAGACATATACGTACGCATTGGAAACTCTTTACGAGAAGAAATAACGCATCGTACAAAATTAGCTTGTATCTCCAAAACTGCACGTTGTATCTCGAAAAGAATTGTTGTGGCGTGTACGTCTTAACATGTAGCATCTAAAGAGAACCAAAAGGAGAATTTTCTTTCGTCAAAATTTTTCAGAAAATCACGTTTTAAGGAAATCCCGCATCGTGCGAAATTATCTTGTTTTTCCTAAACGACACGTTGTAAGTCGAAAAGCTTTCATGTTGCGTGTATGTCTAAGTGTGTAGCCTCAAAAGAGAAGGCACAGGACAGTTTTCTCTCGAAAGGATATGTAAGAATACCACTTCATAAGGAAATACAGTTTTGCAGAGTAAAGACATATACGTACGCATTGGAAACTCTTTACGAGAAGAAATAACGCATCGTACAAAATTAGCTTGTATCTCCAAAACTACACGTTGTATCTCGAAAAGAATTGTTGTGGCGTGTACGTCTTAACATGTAGCATCTAAAGAGAACCAAAAGGAGAATTTTCTTGCGTCAAAATTTTTCAGAAAATCACGTTTTAAGGAAATCCCGCATCGTGCGAAATTATCTTGTTTTTCCTAAACAACACGTTGTAAGTCGAAAAGCTTTCATGTTGCGTGTATGTCTAAGTGTGTAGCCTCAAAAGAGAAGGCACAGGACAGTTTTCTCTCGAAAGGATATGTAAGAATACCACTTCATAAGGAAATACAGTTTTGCAGAGTAAAGACATATACGTACGCATTGGAAACTCTTTACGAGAAGAAATAACGCATCGTACAAAATTAGCTTGTATCTCCAAATCTACACGTTGTATCTCGAAAAGAATTGTTGTGGCGTGTACGTCTTAACATGTAGCATCTAAAGAGAACCAAAAGGAGAATTTTCTTTCGTAAAAATTTTTCAGAAAATCACGTTTTAAGGAAATCCCGCATCGTGCGAAATTATCTTGTTTTTCCTAAACAACACGTTGTAAGTCGAAAAGCTTTCATGTTGCGTGTATGTCTAAGTGTGTAGCCTCAAAAGAGAAGGCACAGGACAGTTTTCTCTCGAAAGGATATGTAAGAATACCACTTCATAAGGAAATACAGTTTTGCAGAGTAAAGACATATACGTACGCATTGGAAACTCTTTACGAGAAGAAATAACGCATCGTACAAAATTAGCTTGTATCTCCAAAACTACACGTTGTATCTCGAAAAGAATTGTTGTGGCGTGTACGTCTTAACATGTAGCATCTAAAGAGAACCAAAAGGAGAATTTTCTTTCGTCAAAATTTTTCAGAAAATCACGTTTTAAGGAAATCCCGCATCGTGCGAAATTATCTTGTTTTTCCTAAACAACACGTTGTAAGTCGAAAAGCTTTCATGTTGCGTGTATGTCTAAGTGTGTAGCCTCAAAAGAGAAGGCACAGGACAGTTTTCTCTCGAAAGGATATGTAAGAATACCACTTCATAAGGAAATACAGTTTTGCAGAGTAAAGACATACACGTACGCATTGGAAACTCTTTAAGAGAATAAATAACGCATCGTACAAAATTAGCTTGTATCTCCAAAACTACACGTTGTATCTCGAAAAGAATTGTTGTGGCGTGTACGTCTTAACATGTAGCATCTAAAGAGAACCAAAAGGAGAATTTTCTTTCGTCAAAATTTTTCAGAAAATCACGTTTTAAGGAAATCCCGCATCGTGCGAAATTATCTTGTTTTTCCTAAACAACACGTTGTAAGTCGAAAAGCTTTCATGTTGCGTGTATGTCTAAGTGTGTAGCCTCAAAAGAGAAGGCACAGGACAGTTTTCTCTCGAAAGGATATGTAAGAATACCACTTCATAAGGAAATACAGTTTTGCAGAGTAAAGACATATACGTACGCATTGGAAACTCTTTACGAGAAGAAATAACGCATCGTACAAAATTAGCTTGTATCTCCAAAACTACACGTTGTATCTCGAAAAGAATTGTTGTGGCGTGTACGTCTTAACATGTAGCATCTAAAGAGAACCAAAAGGAGAATTTTCTTTCGTCAAAATTTTTCAGAAAATCACGTTTTAAGGAAATCCCGCATCGTGCGAAATTATCTTGTTTTTCCTAAACAACACGTTGTAAGTCGAAAAGCTTTCATGTTGCGTGTATGTCTAAGTGTGTAGCCTCAAAAGAGAAGGCACAGGACAGTTTTCTCTCGAAAGGATATGTAAGAATACCACTTCATAAGGAAATACAGTTTTGCAGAGTAAAGACATATACGTACGCATTGGAAACTCTTTACGAGAAGAAATAACGCATCGTACAAAATTAGCTTGTATCTCCAAAACTGCACGTTGTATCTCGAAAAGAATTGTTGTGGCGTGTACGTCTTAACATGTAGCATCTAAAGAGAACCAAAAGGAGAATTTTCTTTCGTCAAAATTTTTCAGAAAATCACGTTTTAAGGAAATCCCGCATCGTGCGAAATTATCTTGTTTTTCCTAAACGACACGTTGTAAGTCGAAAAGCTTTCATGTTGCGTGTATGTCTAAGTGTGTAGCCTCAAAAGAGAAGGCACAGGACAGTTTTCTCTCGAAAGGATATGTAAGAATACCACTTCATAAGGAAATACAGTTTTGCAGAGTAAAGACATATACGTACGCATTGGAAACTCTTTACGAGAAGAAATAACGCATCGTACAAAATTAGCTTGTATCTCCAAAACTACACGTTGTATCTCGAAAAGAATTGTTGTGGCGTGTACGTCTTAACATGTAGCATCTAAAGAGAACCAAAAGGAGAATTTTCTTGCGTCAAAATTTTTCAGAAAATCACGTTTTAATGAAATCCCGCATCGTGCGAAATTATCTTGTTTTTCCTAAACAACACGTTGTAAGTCGAAAAGCTTTCATGTTGCGTGTATGTCTAAGTGTGTAGCCTCAAAAGAGAAGGCACAGGACAGTTTTCTCTCGAAAGGATATGTAAGAATACCACTTCATAAGGAAATACAGTTTTGCAGAGTAAAGACATATACGTACGCATTGGAAACTCTTTACGAGAAGAAATAACGCATCGTACAAAATTAGCTTGTATCTCCAAAACTACACGTTGTATCTCGAAAAGAATTGTTGTGGCGTGTACGTCTTAACATGTAGCATCTAAAGAGAACCAAAAGGAGAATTTTCTTTCGTCAAAATTTTTCAGAAAATCACGTTTTAAGGAAATCCCGCATCGTGCGAAATTATCTTGTTTTTCCTAAACAACACGTTGTAAGTCGAAAAGCTTTCATGTTGCGTGTATGTCTAAGTGTGTAGCCTCAAAAGAGAAGGCACAGGACAGTTTTCTCTCGAAAGGATATGTAAGAATACCACTTCATAAGGAAATACAGTTTTGCAGAGTAAAGACATATACGTACGCATTGGAAACTCTTTACGAGAAGAAATAACGCATCGTACAAAATTAGCTTGTATCTCCAAAACTACACGTTGTATCTCGAAAAGAATTGTTGTGGCGTGTACGTCTTAACATGTAGCATCTAAAGAGAACCAAAAGGAGAATTTTCTTTCGTCAAAATTTTTCAGAAAATCACGTTTTAAGGAAATCCCGCATCGTGCGAAATTATCTTGTTTTTCCTAAACAACACGTTGTAAGTCGAAAAGCTTTCATGTTGCGTGTATGTCTAAGTGTGTAGCCTCAAAAGAGAAGGCACAGGACAGTTTTCTCTCGAAAGGATATGTAAGAATACCACTTCATAAGGAAATACAGTTTTGCAGAGTAAAGACATACACGTACGCATTGGAAACTCTTTACGAGAATAAATAACGCATCGTACAAAATTAGCTTGTATCTCCAAAACTACACGTTGTATCTCGAAAAGAATTGTTGTGGCGTGTACGTCTTAACATGTAGCATCTAAAGAGAACCAAAAGGAGAATTTTCTTTCGTCAAAATTTTTCAGAAAATCACGTTTTAAGGAAATCCCGCATCGTGCGAAATTATCTTGTTTTTCCTAAACAACACGTTGTAAGTCGAAAAGCTTTCATGTTGCGTGTATGTCTAAGTGTGTAGCCTCAAAAGAGAAAGCACAGGACAGTTTTCTCTCGAAAGGATATGTAAGAATACCACTTCATAAGGAAATACAGTTTTGCAGAGTAAAGACATATACGTACGCATTGGAAACTCTTTAGGAGAAGAAATAACGCATAGTACAAAATTAGCTTGTATCTGCAAAACTACACGTTGTATCTCGAAAAGAATTGTTGTGGCGTGTACGTCTTAACATGTAGCATCTAAAGAGAACCAAAAGGAGAATTTTCTTTCGTCAAAATTTTTCAGAAAATCACGTTTTAAGGAAATCCCGCATCGTGCGAAATTATCTTGTTTTTCCTAAACAACACGTTGTAAGTCGAAAAGCTTTCATGTTGCGTGTATGTCTAAGTGTGTAGCCTCAAAAGAGAAGGCACAGGACAGTTTTCTCTCGAAAGGATATGTAAGAATACCACTTCATAAGGAAATACAGTTTTGCAGAGTAAAGACATATACGTACGCATTGGAAACTCTTTAGGAGAAGAAATAACGCATAGTACAAAATTAGCTTGTATCTCCAAAACTACACGTTGTATCTCGAAAAGAATTGTTGTGGCGTGTACGTCTTAACATGTAGCATCGAAAGAGAACCAAAAGGAGAATTTTCTTTCGTCAAAATTTTTCAGAAAATCACGTTTTAAGGAAATCCCGCATCGTGCGAAATTATCTTGTTTTTCCTAAACAACACGTTGTAAGTCGAAAAGCTTTCATGTTGCGTGTATGTCTAAGTGTGTAGCCTCAAAAGAGAAGGCACAGGACAGTTTTCTCTCGAAAGGATATGTAAGAATACCACTTCATAAGGAAATACAGTTTTGCAGAGTAAAGACATATACGTACGCATTGGAAACTCTTTACGAGAAGAAATAACGCATCGTACAAAATTAGCTTGTATCTCCAAAACTACACGTTGTATCTCGAAAAGAATTGTTGTGGCGTGTACGTCTTAACATGTAGCATCTAAAGAGAACCAAAAGGAGAATTTTCTTTCGTCAAAATTTTTCAGAAAATCACGTTTTAAGGAAATCCCGCATCGTGCGAAATTATCTTGTTTTTCCTAAACAACACGTTGTAAGTCGAAAAGCTTTCATGTTGCGTGTATGTCTAAGTGTGTAGCCTCAAAAGAGAAGGCACAGGACAGTTTTCTCTCGAAAGGATATGTAAGAATACCACTTCATAAGGAAATACAGTTTTGCAGAGTAAAGACATACACGTACGCATTGGAAACTCTTTACGAGAATAAATAACGCATCGTACAAAATTAGCTTGTATCTCCAAAACTACACGTTGTATCTCGAAAAGAATTGTTGTGGCGTGTACGTCTTAACATGTAGCATCTAAAGAGAACCAAAAGGAGAATTTTCTTTCGTCAAAATTTTTCAGAAAATCACGTTTTAAGGAAATCCCGCATCGTGCGAAATTATCTTGTTTTTCCTAAACAACACGTTGTAAGTCGAAAAGCTTTCATGTTGCGTGTATGTCTAAGTGTGTAGCCTCAAAAGAGAAAGCACAGGACAGTTTTCTCTCGAAAGGATATGTAAGAATACCACTTCATAAGGAAATACAGTTTTGCAGAGTAAAGACATATACGTACGCATTGGAAACTCTTTAGGAGAAGAAATAACGCATAGTACAAAATTAGCTTGTATCTGCAAAACTACACGTTGTATCTCGAAAAGAATTGTTGTGGCGTGTACGTCTTAACATGTAGCATCTAAAGAGAACCAAAAGGAGAATTTTCTTTCGTCAAAATTTTTCAGAAAATCACGTTTTAAGGAAATCCCGCATCGTGCGAAATTATCTTGTTTTTCCTAAACAACACGTTGTAAGTCGAAAAGCTTTCATGTTGCGTGTATGTCTAAGTGTGTAGCCTCAAAAGAGAAGGCACAGGACAGTTTTCTCTCGAAAGGATATGTAAGAATACCACTTCATAAGGAAATACAGTTTTGCAGAGTAAAGACATATACGTACGCATTGGAAACTCTTTACGAGAAGAAATAACGCATAGTACAAAATTAGCTTGTATCTCCAAAACTACACGTTGTATCTCGAAAAGAATTGTTGTGGCGTGTACGTCTTAACATGTAGCATCGAAAGAGAACCAAAAGGAGAATTTTCTTTCGTCAAAATTTTTCAGAAAATCACGTTTTAAGGAAATCCCGCATCGTGCGAAATTATCTTGTTTTTCCTAAACAACACGTTGTAAGTCGAAAAGCTTTCATGTTGCGTGTATGTCTAAGTGTGTAGCCTCAAAAGAGAAGGCACAGGACAGTTTTCTCTCGAAAGGATATGTAAGAATACCACTTCATAAGGAAATACAGTTTTGCAGAGTAAAGACATATACGTACGCATTGGAAACTCTTTACGAGAAGAAATAACGCATCGTACAAAATTAGCTTGTATCTCCAAAACTACACGTTGTATCTCGAAAAGAATTGTTGTGGCGTGTACGTCTTAACATGTAGCATCTAAAGAGAACCAAAAGGAGAATTTTCTTTCGTCAAAATTTTTCAGAAAATCACGTTTTAAGGAAATCCCGCATCGTGCGAAATTATCTTGTTTTTCCTAAACAACACGTTGTAAGTCGAAAAGCTTTCATGTTGCGTGTATGTCTAAGTGTGTAGCCTCAAAAGAGAAGGCACAGGACAGTTTTCTCTCGAAAGGATATGTAAGAATACCACTTCATAAGGAAATACAGTTTTGCAGAGTAAAGACATATACGTACGCATTGGAAACTCTTTACGAGAAGAAATAACGCATCGTACAAAATTAGCTTGTATCTCCAAAACTGCACGTTGTATCTCGAAAAGAATTGTTGTGGCGTGTACGTCTTAACATGTAGCATCAAAAGAGAACCAAAAGGAGAATTTTCTTTCGTCAAAATTTTTCAGAAAATCACGTTTTAAGGAAATCCCGCATCGTGCGAAATTATCTTGTTTTTCCTAAACGACACGTTGTAAGTCGAAAAGCTTTCATGTTGCGTGTATGTCTAAGTGTGTAGCCTCAAAAGAGAAGGCACAGGACAGTTTTCTCTCGAAAGGATATGTAAGAATACCACTTCATAAGGAAATACAGTTTTGCAGAGTAAAGACATATACGTACGCATTGGAAACTCTTTACGAGAAGAAATAACGCATCGTACAAAATTAGCTTGTATCTCCAAAACTACACGTTGTATCTCGAAAAGAATTGTTGTGGCGTGTACGTCTTAACATGTAGCATCTAAAGAGAACCAAAAGGAGAATTTTCTTGCGTCAAAATTTTTCAGAAAATCACGTTTTAAGGAAATCCCGCATCGTGCGAAATTATCTTGTTTTTCCTAAACAACACGTTGTAAGTCGAAAAGCTTTCATGTTGCGTGTATGTCTAAGTGTGTAGCCTCAAAAGAGAAGGCACAGGACAGTTTTCTCTCGAAAGGATATGTAAGAATACCACTTCATAAGGAAATACAGTTTTGCAGAGTAAAGACATATACGTACGCATTGGAAACTCTTTACGAGAAGAAATAACGCATCGTACAAAATTAGCTTGTATCTCCAAAACTACACGTTGTATCTCGAAAAGAATTGTTGTGGCGTGTACGTCTTAACATGTAGCATCTAAAGAGAACCAAAAGGAGAATTTTCTTTCGTCAAAATTTTTCAGAAAATCACGTTTTAAGGAAATCCCGCATCGTGCGAAATTATCTTGTTTTTCCTAAACAACACGTTGTAAGTCGAAAAGCTTTCATGTTGCGTGTATGTCTAAGTGTGTAGCCTCAAAAGAGAAGGCACAGGACAGTTTTCTCTCGAAAGGATATGTAAGAATACCACTTCATAAGGAAATACAGTTTTGCAGAGTAAAGACATATACGTACGCATTGGAAACTCTTTACGAGAAGAAATAACGCATCGTACAAAATTAGCTTGTATCTCCAAAACTACACGTTGTATCTCGAAAAGAATTGTTGTGGCGTGTACGTCTTAACATGTAGCATCTAAAGAGAACCAAAAGGAGAATTTTCTTTCGTCAAAATTTTTCAGAAAATCACGTTTTAAGGAAATCCCGCATCGTGCGAAATTATCTTGTTTTTCCTAAACAACACGTTGTAAGTCGAAAAGCTTTCATGTTGCGTGTATGTCTAAGTGTGTAGCCTCAAAAGAGAAGGCACAGGACAGTTTTCTCTCGAAAGGATATGTAAGAATACCACTTCATAAGGAAATACAGTTTTGCAGAGTAAAGACATACACGTACGCATTGGAAACTCTTTACGAGAATAAATAACGCATCGTACAAAATTAGCTTGTATCTCCAAATCTACACGTTGTATCTCGAAAAGAATTGTTGTGGCGTGTACGTCTTAACATGTAGCATCTAAAGAGAACCAAAAGGAGAATTTTCTTTCGTCAAAATTTTTCAGAAAATCACGTTTTAAGGAAATCCCGCATCGTGCGAAATTATCTTGTTTTTCCTAAACGACACGTTGTAAGTCGAAAAGCTTTCATGTTGCGTGTATGTCTAAGTGTGTAGCCTCAAAAGAGAAGGCACAGGACAGTTTTCTCTCGAAAGGATATGTAAGAATACCACTTCATAAGGA
This sequence comes from Apodemus sylvaticus, assembly GCF_947179515.1. Taxonomy (NCBI): domain Eukaryota; kingdom Metazoa; phylum Chordata; class Mammalia; order Rodentia; family Muridae; genus Apodemus; species Apodemus sylvaticus. The sequence continues at coordinate 55,129 of NW_026263143.1, forward strand.
AATACAGTTTTGCAGAGTAAAGACATATACGTACGCATTGGAAACTCTTTACGAGAAGAAATAACGCATCGTACAAAATTAGCTTGTATCTCCAAAACTACACGTTGTATCTCGAAAAGAATTGTTGTGGCGTGTACGTCTTAACATGTAGCATCTAAAGAGAACCAAAAGGAGAATTTTCTTTCGTCAAAATTTTTCAGAAAATCACGTTTTAAGGAAATCCCGCATCGTGCGAAATTATCTTGTTTTTCCTAAACAACACGTTGTAAGTCGAAAAGCTTTCATGTTGCGTGTATGTCTAAGTGTGTAGCCTCAAAAGAGAAGGCACAGGACAGTTTTCTCTCGAAAGGATATGTAAGAATACCACTTCATAAGGAAATACAGTTTTGCAGAGTAAAGACATATACGTACGCATTGGAAACTCTTTACGAGAAGAAATAACGCATCGTACAAAATTAGCTTGTATCTCCAAAACTACACGTTGTATCTCGAAAAGAATTGTTGTGGCGTGTACGTCTTAACATGTAGCATCTAAAGAGAACCAAAAGGAGAATTTTCTTTCGTCAAAATTTTTCAGAAAATCACGTTTTAAGGAAATCCCGCATCGTGCGAAATTATCTTGTTTTTCCTAAACAACACGTTGTAAGTCGAAAAGCTTTCATGTTGCGTGTATGTCTAAGTGTGTAGCCTCAAAAGAGAAGGCACAGGACAGTTTTCTCTCGAAAGGATATGTAAGAATACCACTTCATAAGGAAATACAGTTTTGCAGAGTAAAGACATATACGTACGCATTGGAAACTCTTTACGAGAAGAAATAACGCATCGTACAAAATTAGCTTGTATCTCCAAAACTACACGTTGTATCTCGAAAAGAATTGTTGTGGCGTGTACGTCTTAACATGTAGCATCTAAAGAGAACCAAAAGGAGAATTTTCTTTCGTCAAAATTTTTCAGAAAATCACGTTTTAAGGAAATCCCGCATCGTGCGAAATTATCTTGTTTTTCCTAAACAACACGTTGTAAGTCGAAAAGCTTTCATGTTGCGTGTATGTCTAAGTGTGTAGCCTCAAAAGAGAAGGCACAGGACAGTTTTCTCTCGAAAGGATATGTAAGAATACCACTTCATAAGGAAATACAGTTTTGCAGAGTAAAGACATACACGTACGCATTGGAAACTCTTTACGAGAATAAATAACGCATCGTACAAAATTAGCTTGTATCTCCAAAACTACACGTTGTATCTCGAAAAGAATTGTTGTGGCGTGTACGTCTTAACATGTAGCATCTAAAGAGAACCAAAAGGAGAATTTTCTTTCGTCAAAATTTTTCAGAAAATCACGTTTTAAGGAAATCCCGCATCGTGCGAAATTATCTTGTTTTTCCTAAACAACACGTTGTAAGTCGAAAAGCTTTCATGTTGCGTGTATGTCTAAGTGTGTAGCCTCAAAAGAGAAAGCACAGGACAGTTTTCTCTCGAAAGGATATGTAAGAATACCACTTCATAAGGAAATACAGTTTTGCAGAGTAAAGACATATACGTACGCATTGGAAACTCTTTAGGTGAAGAAATAACGCATAGTACAAAATTAGCTTGTATCTGCAAAACTACACGTTGTATCTCGAAAAGAATTGTTGTGGCGTGTACGTCTTAACATGTAGCATCTAAAGAGAACCAAAAGGAGAATTTTCTTTCGTCAAAATTTTTCAGAAAATCACGTTTTAAGGAAATCCCGCATCGTGCGAAATTATCTTGTTTTTCCTAAACAACACGTTGTAAGTCGAAAAGCTTTCATGTTGCGTGTATGTCTAAGTGTGTAGCCTCAAAAGAGAAGGCACAGGACAGTTTTCTCTCGAAAGGATATGTAAGAATACCACTTCATAAGGAAATACAGTTTTGCAGAGTAAAGACATATACGTACGCATTGGAAAGTCTTTACGAGAAGAAATAACGCATAGTACAAAATTAGCTTGTATCTCCAAAACTACACGTTGTATCTCGAAAAGAATTGTTGTGGCGTGTACGTCTTAACATGTAGCATCTAAAGAGAACCAAAAGGAGAATTTTCTTTCGTCAAAATTTTTCAGAAAATCACGTTTTAAGGAAATCCCGCATCGTGCGAAATTATCTTGTTTTTCCTAAACAACACGTTGTAAGTCGAAAAGCTTTCATGTTGCGTGTATGTCTAAGTGTGTAGCCTCAAAAGAGAAGGCACAGGACAGTTTTCTCTCGAAAGGATATGTAAGAATACCACTTCATAAGGAAATACAGTTTTGCAGAGTAAAGACATATACGTACGCATTGGAAACTCTTTACGAGAAGAAATAACGCATCGTACAAAATTAGCTTGTATCTCCAAAACTACACGTTGTATCTCGAAAAGAATTGTTGTGGCGTGTACGTCTTAACATGTAGCATCTAAAGAGAACCAAAAGGAGAATTTTCTTTCGTCAAAATTTTTCAGAAAATCACGTTTTAAGGAAATCCCGCATCGTGCGAAATTATCTTGTTTTTCCTAAACAACACGTTGTAAGTCGAAAAGCTTTCATGTTGCGTGTATGTCTAAGTGTGTAGCCTCAAAAGAGAAGGCACAGGACAGTTTTCTCTCGAAAGGATATGTAAGAATACCACTTCATAAGGAAATACAGTTTTGCAGAGTAAAGACATATACGTACGCATTGGAAACTCTTTACGAGAAGAAATAACGCATCGTACAAAATTAGCTTGTATCTCCAAAACTGCACGTTGTATCTCGAAAAGAATTGTTGTGGCGTGTACGTCTTAACATGTAGCATCTAAAGAGAACCAAAAGGAGAATTTTCTTTCGTCAAAATTTTTCAGAAAATCACGTTTTAAGGAAATCCCGCATCGTGCGAAATTATCTTGTTTTTCCTAAACGACACGTTGTAAGTCGAAAAGCTTTCATGTTGCGTGTATGTCTAAGTGTGTAGCCTCAAAAGAGAAGGCACAGGACAGTTTTCTCTCGAAAGGATATGTAAGAATACCACTTCATAAGGAAATACAGTTTTGCAGAGTAAAGACATATACGTACGCATTGGAAACTCTTTACGAGAAGAAATAACGCATCGTACAAAATTAGCTTGTATCTGCAAAACTACACGTTGTATCTCGAAAAGAATTGTTGTGGCGTGTACGTCTTAACATGTAGCATCTAAAGAGAACCAAAAGGAGAATTTTCTTGCGTCAAAATTTTTCAGAAAATCACGTTTTAAGGAAATCCCGCATCGTGCGAAATTATCTTGTTTTTCCTAAACAACACGTTGTAAGTCGAAAAGCTTTCATGTTGCGTGTATGTCTAAGTGTGTAGCCTCAAAAGAGAAGGCACAGGACAGTTTTCTCTCGAAAGGATATGTAAGAATACCACTTCATAAGGAAATACAGTTTTGCAGAGTAAAGACATATACGTACGCATTGGAAACTCTTTACGAGAAGAAATAACGCATAGTACAAAATTAGCTTGTATCTCCAAAACTACACGATGTATCTCGAAAAGAATTGTTGTGGCGTGTACGTCTTAACATGTAGCATCGAAAGAGAACCAAAAGGAGAATTTTCTTTCGTCAAAATTTTTCAGAAAATCACGTTTTAAGGAAATCCCGCATCGTGCGAAATTATCTTGTTTTTCCTAAACAACACGTTGTAAGTCGAAAAGCTTTCATGTTGCGTGTATGTCTAAGTGTGTAGCCTCAAAAGAGAAGGCACAGGACAGTTTTCTCTCGAAAGGATATGTAAGAATACCACTTCATAAGGAAATACAGTTTTGCAGAGTAAAGACATATACGTACGCATTGGAAACTCTTTACGAGAAGAAATAACGCATCGTACAAAATTAGCTTGTATCTCCAAAACTACACGTTGTATCTCGAAAAGAATTGTTGTGGCGTGTACGTCTTAACATATAGCATCTAAAGAGAACCAAAAGGAGAATTTTCTTTCGTCAAAATTTTTCAGAAAATCACGTTTTAAGGAAATCCCGCATCGTGCGAAATTATCTTGTTTTTCCTAAACAACACGTTGTAAGTCGAAAAGCTTTCATGTTGCGTGTATGTCTAAGTGTGTAGCCTCAAAAGAGAAGGCACAGGACAGTTTTCACTCGAAAGGATATGTAAGAATACCACTTCATAAGGAAATACAGTTTTGCAGAGTAAAGACATATACGTACGCATTGGAAACTCTTTACGAGAAGAAATAACGCATCGTACAAAATTAGCTTGTATCTCCAAAACTGCACGTTGTATCTCGAAAAGAATTGTTGTGGCGTGTACGTCTTAACATGTAGCATCTAAAGAGAACCAAAAGGAGAATTTTCTTTCGTCAAAATTTTTCAGAAAATCACGTTTTAAGGAAATCCCGCATCGTGCGAAATTATCTTGTTTTTCCTAAACGACACGTTGTAAGTCGAAAAGCTTTCATGTTGCGTGTATGTCTAAGTGTGTAGCCTCAAAAGAGAAGGCACAGGACAGTTTTCTCTCGAAAGGATATGTAAGAATACCACTTCATAAGGAAATACAGTTTTGCAGAGTAAAGACATATACGTACGCATTGGAAACTCTTTACGAGAAGAAATAACGCATCGTACAAAATTAGCTTGTATCTCCAAAACTACACGTTGTATCTCGAAAAGAATTGTTGTGGCGTGTACGTCTTAACATGTAGCATCTAAAGAGAACCAAAAGGAGAATTTTCTTGCGTCAAAATTTTTCAGAAAATCACGTTTTAAGGAAATCCCGCATCGTGCGAAATTATCTTGTTTTTCCTAAACAACACGTTGTAAGTCGAAAAGCTTTCATGTTGCGTGTATGTCTAAGTGTGTAGCCTCAAAAGAGAAGGCACAGGACAGTTTTCTCTCGAAAGGATATGTAAGAATACCACTTCATAAGGAAATACAGTTTTGCAGAGTAAAGACATATACGTACGCATTGGAAACTCTTTACGAGAAGAAATAACGCATCGTACAAAATTAGCTTGTATCTCCAAAACTACACGTTGTATCTCGAAAAGAATTGTTGTGGCGTGTACGTCTTAACATGTAGCATCTAAAGAGAACCAAAAGGAGAATTTTCTTTCGTCAAAATTTTTCAGAAAATCACGTTTTAAGGAAATCCCGCATCGTGCGAAATTATCTTGTTTTTCCTAAACAACACGTTGTAAGTCGAAAAGCTTTCATGTTGCGTGTATGTCTAAGTGTGTAGCCTCAAAAGAGAAGGCACAGGACAGTTTTCTCTCGAAAGGATATGTAAGAATACCACTTCATAAGGAAATACAGTTTTGCAGAGTAAAGACATATACGTACGCATTGGAAACTCTTTACGAGAAGAAATAACGCATCGTACAAAATTAGCTTGTATCTCCAAAACTACACGTTGTATCTCGAAAAGAATTGTTGTGGCGTGTACGTCTTAACATGTAGCATCTAAAGAGAACCAAAAGGAGAATTTTCTTTCGTCAAAATTTTTCAGAAAATCACGTTTTAAGGAAATCCCGCATCGTGCGAAATTATCTTGTTTTTCCTAAACAACACGTTGTAAGTCGAAAAGCTTTCATGTTGCGTGTATGTCTAAGTGTGTAGCCTCAAAAGAGAAGGCACAGGACAGTTTTCTCTCGAAAGGATATGTAAGAATACCACTTCATAAGGAAATACAGTTTTGCAGAGTAAAGACATACACGTACGCATTGGAAACTCTTTACGAGAATAAATAACGCATCGTACAAAATTAGCTTGTATCTCCAAAACTACACGTTGTATCTCGAAAAGAATTGTTGTGGCGTGTACGTCTTAACATGTAGCATCTAAAGAGAACCAAAAGGAGAATTTTCTTTCGTCAAAATTTTTCAGAAAATCACGTTTTAAGGAAATCCCGCATCGTGCGAAATTATCTTGTTTTTCCTAAACAACACGTTGTAAGTCGAAAAGCTTTCATGTTGCGTGTATGTCTAAGTGTGTAGCCTCAAAAGAGAAAGCACAGGACAGTTTTCTCTCGAAAGGATATGTAAGAATACCACTTCATAAGGAAATACAGTTTTGCAGAGTAAAGACATATACGTACGCATTGGAAACTCTTTAGGTGAAGAAATAACGCATAGTACAAAATTAGCTTGTATCTGCAAAACTACACGTTGTATCTCGAAAAGAATTGTTGTGGCGTGTACGTCTTAACATGTAGCATCTAAAGAGAACCAAAAGGAGAATTTTCTTTCGTCAAAATTTTTCAGAAAATCACGTTTTAAGGAAATCCCGCATCGTGCGAAATTATCTTGTTTTTCCTAAACAACACGTTGTAAGTCGAAAAGCTTTCATGTTGCGTGTATGTCTAAGTGTGTAGCCTCAAAAGAGAAGGCACAGGACAGTTTTCTCTCGAAAGGATATGTAAGAATACCACTTCATAAGGAAATACAGTTTTGCAGAGTAAAGACATATACGTACGCATTGGAAACTCTTTACGAGAAGAAATAACGCATAGTACAAAATTAGCTTGTATCTCCAAAACTACACGTTGTATCTCGAAAAGAATTGTTGTGGCGTGTACGTCTTAACATGTAGCATCTAAAGAGAACCAAAAGGAGAATTTTCTTTCGTCAAAATTTTTCAGAAAATCACGTTTTAAGGAAATCCCGCATCGTGCGAAATTATCTTGTTTTTCCTAAACAACACGTTGTAAGTCGAAAAGCTTTCATGTTGCGTGTATGTCTAAGTGTGTAGCCTCAAAAGAGAAGGCACAGGACAGTTTTCTCTCGAAAGGATATGTAAGAATACCACTTCATAAGGAAATACAGTTTTGCAGAGTAAAGACATATACGTACGCATTGGAAACTCTTTACGAGAAGAAATAACGCATCGTACAAAATTAGCTTGTATCTCCAAAACTACACGTTGTATCTCGAAAAGAATTGTTGTGGCGTGTACGTCTTAACATGTAGCATCTAAAGAGAACCAAAAGGAGAATTTTCTTTCGTCAAAATTTTTCAGAAAATCACGTTTTAAGGAAATCCCGCATCGTGCGAAATTATCTTGTTTTTCCTAAACAACACGTTGTAAGTCGAAAAGCTTTCATGTTGCGTGTATGTCTAAGTGTGTAGCCTCAAAAGAGAAGGCACAGGACAGTTTTCTCTCGAAAGGATATGTAAGAATACCACTTCATAAGGAAATACAGTTTTGCAGAGTAAAGACATATACGTACGCATTGGAAACTCTTTACGAGAAGAAATAACGCATCGTACAAAATTAGCTTGTATCTCCAAAACTGCACGTTGTATCTCGAAAAGAATTGTTGTGGCGTGTACGTCTTAACATGTAGCATCTAAAGAGAACCAAAAGGAGAATTTTCTTTCGTCAAAATTTTTCAGAAAATCACGTTTTAAGGAAATCCCGCATCGTGCGAAATTATCTTGTTTTTCCTAAACGACACGTTGTAAGTCGAAAAGCTTTCATGTTGCGTGTATGTCTAAGTGTGTAGCCTCAAAAGAGAAGGCACAGGACAGTTTTCTCTCGAAAGGATATGTAAGAATACCACTTCATAAGGAAATACAGTTTTGCAGAGTAAAGACATATACGTACGCATTGGAAACTCTTTACGAGAAGAAATAACGCATCGTACAAAATTAGCTTGTATCTGCAAAACTACACGTTGTATCTCGAAAAGAATTGTTGTGGCGTGTACGTCTTAACATGTAGCATCTCAAGAGAACCAAAAGGAGAATTTTCTTGCGTCAAAATTTTTCAGAAAATCACGTTTTAAGGAAATCCCGCATCGTGCGAAATTATCTTGTTTTTCCTAAACAACACGTTGTAAGTCGAAAAGCTTTCATGTTGCGTGTATGTCTAAGTGTGTAGCCTCAAAAGAGAAGGCACAGGACAGTTTTCTCTCGAAAGGATATGTAAGAATACCACTTCATAAGGAAATACAGTTTTGCAGAGTAAAGACATATACGTACGCATTGGAAACTCTTTACGAGAAGAAATAACGCATAGTACAAAATTAGCTTGTATCTCCAAAACTACACGATGTATCTCGAAAAGAATTGTTGTGGCGTGTACGTCTTAACATGTAGCATCGAAAGAGAACCAACAGGAGAATTTTCTTTCGTCAAAATTTTTCAGAAAATCACGTTTTAAGGAAATCCCGCATCGTGCGAAATTATCTTGTTTTTCCTAAACAACACGTTGTAAGTCGAAAAGCTTTCATGTTGCGTGTATGTCTAAGTGTGTAGCCTCAAAAGAGAAGGCACAGGACAGTTTTCTCTCGAAAGGATATGTAAGAATACCACTTCATAAGGAAATACAGTTTTGCAGAGTAAAGACATATACGTACGCATTGGAAACTCTTTACGAGAAGAAATAACGCATCGTACAAAATTAGCTTGTATCTCCAAAACTACACGTTGTATCTCGAAAAGAATTGTTGTGGCGTGTACGTCTTAACATATAGCATCTAAAGAGAACCAAAAGGAGAATTTTCTTTCGTCAAAATTTTTCAGAAAATCACGTTTTAAGGAAATCCCGCATCGTGCGAAATTATCTTGTTTTTCCTAAACAACACGTTGTAAGTCGAAAAGCTTTCATGTTGCGTGTATGTCTAAGTGTGTAGCCTCAAAAGAGAAGGCACAGGACAGTTTTCACTCGAAAGGATATGTAAGAATACCACTTCATAAGGAAATACAGTTTTGCAGAGTAAAGACATATACGTACGCATTGGAAACTCTTTACGAGAAGAAATAACGCATCGTACAAAATTAGCTTGTATCTCCAAAACTGCACGTTGTATCTCGAAAAGAATTGTTGTGGCGTGTACGTCTTAACATGTAGCATCTAAAGAGAACCAAAAGGAGAATTTTCTTTCGTCAAAATTTTTCAGAAAATCACGTTTTAAGGAAATCCCGCATCGTGCGAAATTATCTTGTTTTTCCTAAACGACACGTTGTAAGTCGAAAAGCTTTCATGTTGCGTGTATGTCTAAGTGTGTAGCCTCAAAAGAGAAGGCACAGGACAGTTTTCTCTCGAAAGGATATGTAAGAATACCACTTCATAAGGAAATACAGTTTTGCAGAGTAAAGACATATACGTACGCATTGGAAACTCTTTACGAGAAGAAATAACGCATCGTACAAAATTAGCTTGTATCTCCAAAACTACACGTTGTATCTCGAAAAGAATTGTTGTGGCGTGTACGTCTTAACATGTAGCATCTAAAGAGAACCAAAAGGAGAATTTTCTTGCGTCAAAATTTTTCAGAAAATCACGTTTTAAGGAAATCCCGCATCGTGCGAAATTATCTTGTTTTTCCTAAACAACACGTTGTAAGTCGAAAAGCTTTCATGTTGCGTGTATGTCTAAGTGTGTAGCCTCAAAAGAGAAGGCACAGGACAGTTTTCTCTCGAAAGGATATGTAAGAATACCACTTCATAAGGAAATACAGTTTTGCAGAGTAAAGACATATACGTACGCATTGGAAACTCTTTACGAGAAGAAATAACGCATCGTACAAAATTAGCTTGTATCTCCAAAACTACACGTTGTATCTCGAAAAGAATTGTTGTGGCGTGTACGTCTTAACATGTAGCATCTAAAGAGAACCAAAAGGAGAATTTTCTTTCGTCAAAATTTTTCAGAAAATCACGTTTTAAGGAAATCCCGCATCGTGCGAAATTATCTTGTTTTTCCTAAACAACACGTTGTAAGTCGAAAAGCTTTCATGTTGCGTGTATGTCTAAGTGTGTAGCCTCAAAAGAGAAGGCACAGGACAGTTTTCTCTCGAAAGGATATGTAAGAATACCACTTCATAAGGAAATACAGTTTTGCAGAGTAAAGACATATACGTACGCATTGGAAACTCTTTACGAGAAGAAATAACGCATCGTACAAAATTAGCTTGTATCTCCAAAACTACACGTTGTATCTCGAAAAGAATTGTTGTGGCGTGTACGTCTTAACATGTAGCATCTAAAGAGAACCAAAAGGAGAATTTTCTTTCGTCAAAATTTTTCAGAAAATCACGTTTTAAGGAAATCCCGCATCGTGCGAAATTATCTTGTTTTTCCTAAACAACACGTTGTAAGTCGAAAAGCTTTCATGTTGCGTGTATGTCTAAGTGTGTAGCCTCAAAAGAGAAGGCACAGGACAGTTTTCACTCGAAAGGATATGTAAGAATACCACTTCATAAGGAAATACAGTTTTGCAGAGTAAAGACATATACGTACGCATTGGAAACTCTTTACGAGAAGAAATAACGCATCGTACAAAATTAGCTTGTATCTCCAAAACTGCACGTTGTATCTCGAAAAGAATTGTTGTGGCGTGTACGTCTTAACATGTAGCATCTAAAGAGAACCAAAAGGAGAATTTTCTTTCGTCAAAATTTTTCAGAAAATCACGTTTTAAGGAAATCCCGCATCGTGCGAAATTATCTTGTTTTTCCTAAACGACACGTTGTAAGTCGAAAAGCTTTCATGTTGCGTGTATGTCTAAGTGTGTAGCCTCAAAAGAGAAGGCACAGGACAGTTTTCTCTCGAAAGGATATGTAAGAATACCACTTCATAAGGAAATACAGTTTTGCAGAGTAAAGACATATACGTACGCATTGGAAACTCTTTACGAGAAGAAATAACGCATCGTACAAAATTAGCTTGTATCTCCAAAACTACACGTTGTATCTCGAAAAGAATTGTTGTGGCGTGTACGTCTTAACATGTAGCATCTAAAGAGAACCAAAAGGAGAATTTTCTTGCGTCAAAATTTTTCAGAAAATCACGTTTTAAGGAAATCCCGCATCGTGCGAAATTATCTTGTTTTTCCTAAACAACACGTTGTAAGTCGAAAAGCTTTCATGTTGCGTGTATGTCTAAGTGTGTAGCCTCAAAAGAGAAGGCACAGGACAGTTTTCTCTCGAAAGGATATGTAAGAATACCACTTCATAAGGAAATACAGTTTTGCAGAGTAAAGACATATACGTACGCATTGGAAACTCTTTACGAGAAGAAATAACGCATCGTACAAAATTAGCTTGTATCTCCAAAACTACACGTTGTATCTCGAAAAGAATTGTTGTGGCGTGTACGTCTTAACATGTAGCATCTAAAGAGAACCAAAAGGAGAATTTTCTTTCGTCAAAATTTTTCAGAAAATCACGTTTTAAGGAAATCCCGCATCGTGCGAAATTATCTTGTTTTTCCTAAACAACACGTTGTAAGTCGAAAAGCTTTCATGTTGCGTGTATGTCTAAGTGTGTAGCCTCAAAAGAGAAGGCACAGGACAGTTTTCTCTCGAAAGGATATGTAAGAATACCACTTCATAAGGAAATACAGTTTTGCAGAGTAAAGACATATACGTACGCATTGGAAACTCTTTACGAGAAGAAATAACGCATCGTACAAAATTAGCTTGTATCTCCAAAACTACACGTTGTATCTCGAAAAGAATTGTTGTGGCGTGTACGTCTTAACATGTAGCATCTAAAGAGAACCAAAAGGAGAATTTTCTTTCGTCAAAATTTTTCAGAAAATCACGTTTTAAGGAAATCCCGCATCGTGCGAAATTATCTTGTTTTTCCTAAACAACACGTTGTAAGTCGAAAAGCTTTCATGTTGCGTGTATGTCTAAGTGTGTAGCCTCAAAAGAGAAGGCACAGGACAGTTTTCTCTCGAAAGGATATGTAAGAATACCACTTCATAAGGAAATACAGTTTTGCAGAGTAAAGACATACACGTACGCATTGGAAACTCTTTACGAGAATAAATAACGCATCGTACAAAATTAGCTTGTATCTCCAAAACTACACGTTGTATCTCGAAAAGAATTGTTGTGGCGTGTACGTCTTAACATGTAGCATCTAAAGAGAACCAAAAGGAGAATTTTCTTTCGTCAAAATTTTTCAGAAAATCACGTTTTAAGGAAATCCCGCATCGTGCGAAATTATCTTGTTTTTCCTAAACAACACGTTGTAAGTCTAAAAGCTTTCATGTTGCGTGTATGTCTAAGTGTGTAGCCTCAAAAGAGAAAGCACAGGACAGTTTTCTCTCGAAAGGATATGTAAGAATACCACTTCATAAGGAAATACAGTTTTGCAGAGTAAAGACATATACGTACGCATTGGAAACTCTTTACGAGAAGAAATAACGCATAGTACAAAATTAGCTTGTATCTGCAAAACTACACGTTGTATCTCGAAAAGAATTGTTGTGGCGTGTACGTCTTAACATGTAGCATCTAAAGAGAACCAAAAGGAGAATTTTCTTTCGTCAAAATTTTTCAGAAAATCACGTTTTAAGGAAATCCCGCATCGTGCGAAATTATCTTGTTTTTCCTAAACAACACGTTGTAAGTCGAAAAGCTTTCATGTTGCGTGTATGTCTAAGTGTGTAGCCTCAAAAGAGAAGGCACAGGACAGTTTTCTCTCGAAAGGATATGTAAGAATACCACTTCATAAGGAAATACAGTTTTGCAGAGTAAAGACATACACGTACGCATTGGAAACTCTTTACGAGAATAAATAACGCATCGTACAAAATTAGCTTGTATCTCCAAAACTACACGTTGTATCTCGAAAAGAATTGTTGTGGCGTGTACGTCTTAACATGTAGCTTCTAAAGAGAACCAAAAGGAGAATTTTCTTTCGTCAAAATTTTTCAGAAAATCACGTTTTAAGGAAATCCCGCATCGTGCGAAATTATCTTGTTTTTCCTAAACAACACGTTGTAAGTCTAAAAGCTTTCATGTTGCGTGTATGTCTAAGTGTGTAGCCTCAAAAGAGAAAGCACAGGACAGTTTTCTCTCGAAAGGATATGTAAGAATACCACTTCATAAGGAAATACAGTTTTGCAGAGTAAAGACATATACGTACGCATTGGAAACTCTTTACGAGAAGAAATAACGCATAGTACAAAATTAGCTTGTATCTGCAAAACTACACGTTGTATCTCGAAAAGAATTGTTGTGGCGTGTACGTCTTAACATGTAGCATCTAAAGAGAACCAAAAGGAGAATTTTCTTTCGTCAAAATTTTTCAGAAAATCACGTTTTAAGGAAATCCCGCATCGTGCGAAATTATCTTGTTTTTCCTAAACAACACGTTGTAAGTCGAAAAGCTTTCATGTTGCGTGTATGTCTAAGTGTGTAGCCTCAAAAGAGAAGGCACAGGACAGTTTTCTCTCGAAAGGATATGTAAGAATACCACTTCATAAGGAAATACAGTTTTGCAGAGTAAAGACATATACGTACGCATTGGAAACTCTTTACGAGAAGAAATAACGCATAGTACAAAATTAGCTTGTATCTCCAAAACTACACGTTGTATCTCGAAAAGAATTGTTGTGGCGTGTACGTCTTAACATGTAGCATCTAAAGAGAACCAAAAGGAGAATTTTCTTTCGTCAAAATTTTTCAGAAAATCACGTTTTAAGGAAATCCCGCATCGTGCGAAATTATCTTGTTTTTCCTAAACAACACGTTGTAAGTCGAAAAGCTTTCATGTTGCGTGTATGTCTAAGTGTGTAGCCTCAAAAGAGAAGGCACAGGACAGTTTTCTCTCGAAAGGATATGTAAGAATACCACTTCATAAGGAAATACAGTTTTGCAGAGTAAAGACATACACGTACGCATTGGAAACTCTTTACGAGAATAAATAACGCATCGTACAAAATTAGCTTGTATCTCCAAAACTACACGTTGTATCTCGAAAAGAATTGTTGTGGCGTGTACGTCTTAACATGTAGCATCTAAAGAGAACCAAAAGGAGAATTTTCTTTCGTCAAAATTTTTCAGAAAATCACGTTTTAAGGAAATCCCGCATCGTGCGAAATTATCTTGTTTTTCCTAAACAACACGTTGTAAGTCTAAAAGCTTTCATGTTGCGTGTATGTCTAAGTGTGTAGCCTCAAAAGAGAAAGCACAGGACAGTTTTCTCTCGAAAGGATATGTAAGAATACCACTTCATAAGGAAATACAGTTTTGCAGAGTAAAGACATATACGTACGCATTGGAAACTCTTTACGAGAAGAAATAACGCATAGTACAAAATTAGCTTGTATCTGCAAAACTACACGTTGTATCTCGAAAAGAATTGTTGTGGCGTGTACGTCTTAACATGTAGCATCTAAAGAGAACCAAAAGGAGAATTTTCTTTCGTCAAAATTTTTCAGAAAATCACGTTTTAAGGAAATCCCGCATCGTGCGAAATTATCTTGTTTTTCCTAAACAACACGTTGTAAGTCGAAAAGCTTTCATGTTGCGTGTATGTCTAAGTGTGTAGCCTCAAAAGAGAAGGCACAGGACAGTTTTCTCTCGAAAGGATATGTAAGAATACCACTTCATAAGGAAATACAGTTTTGCAGAGTAAAGACATATACGTACGCATTGGAAACTCTTTACGAGAAGAAATAACGCATAGTACAAAATTAGCTTGTATCTCCAAAACTACACGTTGTATCTCGAAAAGAATTGTTGTGGCGTGTACGTCTTAACATGTAGCATCGAAAGAGAACCAAAAGGAGAATTTTCTTTCGTCAAAATTTTTCAGAAAATCACGTTTTAAGGAAATCCCGCATCGTGCGAAATTATCTTGTTTTTCCTAAACAACACGTTGTAAGTCGAAAAGCTTTCATGTTGCGTGTATGTCTAAGTGTGTAGCCTCAAAAGAGAAGGCACAGGACAGTTTTCTCTCGAAAGGATATGTAAGAATACCACTTCATAAGGAAATACAGTTTTGCAGAGTAAAGACATATACGTACGCATTGGAAACTCTTTACGAGAAGAAATAACGCATCGTACAAAATTAGCTTGTATCTCCAAAACTACACGTTGTATCTCGAAAAGAATTGTTGTGGCGTGTACGTCTTAACATGTAGCATCTAAAGAGAACCAAAAGGAGAATTTTCTTTCGTCAAAATTTTTCAGAAAATCACGTTTTAAGGAAATCCCGCATCGTGCGAAATTATCTTGTTTTTCCTAAACAACACGTTGTAAGTCGAAAAGCTTTCATGTTGCGTGTATGTCTAAGTGTGTAGCCTCAAAAGAGAAGGCACAGGACAGTTTTCTCTCGAAAGGATATGTAAGAATACCACTTCATAAGGAAATACAGTTTTGCAGAGTAAAGACATATACGTACGCATTGGAAACTCTTTACGAGAAGAAATAACGCATCGTACAAAATTAGCTTGTATCTCCAAAACTACACGTTGTATCTCGAAAAGAATTGTTGTGGCGTGTACGTCTTAACATGTAGCATCTAAAGAGAACCAAAAGGAGAATTTTCTTTCGTCAAAATTTTTCAGAAAATCACGTTTTAAGGAAATCCCGCATCGTGCGAAATTATCTTGTTTTTCCTAAACAACACGTTGTAAGTCGAAAAGCTTTCATGTTGCGTGTATGTCTAAGTGTGTAGCCTCAAAAGAGAAGGCACAGGACAGTTTTCTCTCAAAAGGATATGTAAGAATACCACTTCATTAGGAAATACAGTTTTGCAGAGTAAAGACATATACGTACGCATTGGAAACTCTTTACGAGAAGAAATAACGCATCGTACAAAATTAGCTTGTATCTCCAAAACCACACGTTGTATCTCGAAAAGAATTGTTGTGGCGTGTACGTCTTAACATGTAGCATCTAAAGAGAACCAAAAGGAGAATTTTCTTTCGTCAAAATTTTTCAGGAAATCACGTTTTAAGGAAATCCCGCATCGTGCGAAATTATCTTGTTTTTCCTAAACGACACGTTGTAAGTCGAAAAGCTTTCATGTTGCGTGTATGTCTAAGTGTGTAGCCTCAAAAGAGAAGGCACAGGACAGTTTTCTCTCGAAAGGATATGTAAGAATACCACTTCATAAGGAAATACAGTTTTGCAGAGTAAAGACATACACGTACGCATTGGAAACTCTTTACGAGAATAAATAACGCATCGTACAAAATTAGCTTGTATCTCCAAAACTACACGTTGTATCTCGAAAAGAATTGTTGTGGCGTGTACGTCTTAACATGTAGCATCTAAAGAGAACCAAAAGGAGAATTTTCTTTCGTCAAAATTTTTCAGAAAATCACGTTTTAAGGAAATCCCGCATCGTGCGAAATTATCTTGTTTTTCCTAAACAACACGTTGTAAGTCGAAAAGCTTTCATGTTGCGTGTATGTCTAAGTGTGTAGCCTCAAAAGAGAAAGCACAGGACAGTTTTCTCTCGAAAGGATATGTAAGAATACCACTTCATAAGGAAATACAGTTTTGCAGAGTAAAGACATATACGTACGCATTGGAAACTCTTTACGAGAAGAAATAACGCATAGTACAAAATTAGCTTGTATCTGCAAAACTACACGTTGTATCTCGAAAAGAATTGTTGTGGCGTGTACGTCTTAACATGTAGCATCTAAAGAGAACCAAAAGGAGAATTTTCTTTCGTCAAAATTTTTCAGAAAATCACGTTTTAAGGAAATCCCGCATCGTGCGAAATTATCTTGTTTTTCCTAAACAACACGTTGTAAGTCGAAAAGCTTTCATGTTGCGTGTATGTCTAAGTGTGTAGCCTCAAAAGAGAAGGCACAGGACAGTTTTCTCTCGAAAGGATATGTAAGAATACCACTTCATAAGGAAATACAGTTTTGCAGAGTAAAGACATATACGTACGCATTGGAAACTCTTTACGAGAAGAAATAACGCATCGTACAAAATTAGCTTGTATCTCCAAAACTACACGTTGTATCTCGAAAAGAATTGTTGTGGCGTGTACGTCTTAACATGTAGCATCTAAAGAGAACCAAAAGGAGAATTTTCTTTCGTCAAAATTTTTCAGAAAATCACGTTTTAAGGAAATCCCGCATCGTGCGAAATTATCTTGTTTTTCCTAAACAACACGTTGTAAGTCGAAAAGCTTTCATGTTGCGTGTATGTCTAAGTGTGTAGCCTCAAAAGAGAAGGCACAGGACAGTTTTCTCTCGAAAGGATATGTAAGAATACCACTTCATAAGGAAATACAGTTTTGCAGAGTAAAGACATATACGTACGCATTGGAAACTCTTTACGAGAAGAAATAACGCATCGTACAAAATTAGCTTGTATCTCCAAAACTACACGTTGTATCTCGAAAAGAATTGTTGTGGCGTGTACGTCTTAACATGTAGCATCTAAAGAGAACCAAAAGGAGAATTTTCTTTCGTCAAAATTTTTCAGAAAATCACGTTTTAAGGAAATCCCGCATCGTGCGAAATTATCTTGTTTTTCCTAAACAACACGTTGTAAGTCGAAAAGCTTTCATGTTGCGTGTATGTCTAAGTGTGTAGCCTCAAAAGAGAAGGCACAGGACAGTTTTCTCTCGAAAGGATATGTAAGAATACCACTTCATAAGGAAATACAGTTTTGCAGAGTAAAGACATATACGTACGCATTGGAAACTCTTTACGAGAAGAAATAACGCATCGTACAAAATTAGCTTGTATCTCCAAAACTACACGTTGTATCTCGAAAAGAATTGTTGTGGCGTGTACGTCTTAACATGTAGCATCTAAAGAGAACCAAAAGGAGAATTTTCTTTCGTCAAAATTTTTCAGAAAATCACGTTTTAAGGAAATCCCGCATCGTGCGAAATTATCTTGTTTTTCCTAAACAACACGTTGTAAGTCGAAAAGCTTTCATGTTGCGTGTATGTCTAAGTGTGTAGCCTCAAAAGAGAAGGCACAGGACAGTTTTCTCTCGAAAGGATATGTAAGAATACCACTTCATAAGGAAATACAGTTTTGCAGAGTAAAGACATATACGTACGCATTGGAAACTCTTTACGAGAAGAAATAACGCATCGTACAAAATTAGCTTGTATCTCCAAAACTACACGTTGTATCTCGAAAAGAATTGTTGTGGCGTGTACGTCTTAACATGTAGCATCTAAAGAGAACCAAAAGGAGAATTTTCTTTCGTCAAAATTTTTCAGAAAATCACGTTTTAAGGAAATCCCGCATCGTGCGAAATTATCTTGTTTTTCCTAAACAACACGTTGTAAGTTGAAAAGCTTTCATGTTGCGTGTATGTCTAAGTGTGTAGCCTCAAAAGAGAAGGCACAGGACAGTTTTCTCTCGAAAGGATATGTAAGAATACCACTTCATAAGGAAATACAGTTTTGCAGAGTAAAGACATATACGTACGCATTGGAAACTCTTTACGAGAAGAAATAACGCATAGTACAAAATTAGCTTGTATCTCCAAAACTACACGTTGTATCTCGAAAAGAATTGTTGTGGCGTGTACGTCTTAACATGTAGCATCGAAAGAGAACCAAAAGGAGAATTTTCTTTCGTCAAAATTTTTCAGAAAATCACGTTTTAAGGAAATCCCGCATCGTGCGAAATTATCTTGTTTTTCCTAAACAACACGTTGTAAGTCGAAAAGCTTTCATGTTGCGTGTATGTCTAAGTGTGTAGCCTCAAAAGAGAAGGCACAGGACAGTTTTCTCTCGAAAGGATATGTAAGAATACCACTTCATAAGGAAATACAGTTTTGCAGAGTAAAGACATATACGTACGCATTGGAAACTCTTTACGAGAAGAAAGAACGCATCTTACAAAATTAGCTTGTATCTCCAAAACTACACGTTGTATCTCGAAAAGAATTGTTGTGGCGTGTACGTCTTAACATGTAGCATCTAAAGAGAACCAAAAGGAGAATTTTCTTTCGTCAAAATTTTTCAGAAAATCACGTTTTAAGGAAATCCCGCATCGTGCGAAATTATCTTGTTTTTCCTAAACAACACGTTGTAAGTCGAAAAGCTTTCATGTTGCGTGTATGTCTAAGTGTGTAGCCTCAAAAGAGAAGGCACAGGACAGTTTTCTCTCGAAAGGATATGTAAGAATACCACTTCATAAGGAAATACAGTTTTGCAGAGTAAAGACATACACGTACGCATTGGAAACTCTTTACGAGAATAAATAACGCATCGTACAAAATTAGCTTGTATCTCCAAAACTACACGTTGTATCTCGAAAAGAATTGTTGTGGCGTGTATGTCTTAACATGTAGCATCTAAAGAGAACCAAAAGGAGAATTTTCTTTCGTCAAAATTTTTCAGAAAATCACGTTTTAAGGAAATCCCGCATCGTGCGAAATTATCTTGTTTTTCCTAAACAACACGTTGTAAGTCGAAAAGCTTTCATGTTGCGTGTATGTCTAAGTGTGTAGCCTCAAAAGAGAAAGCACAGGACAGTTTTCTCTCGAAAGGATATGTAAGAATACCACTTCATAAGGAAATACAGTTTTGCAGAGTAAAGACATATACGTACGCATTGGAAACTCTTTACGAGAAGAAATAACGCATAGTACAAAATTAGCTTGTATCTGCAAAACTACACGTTGTATCTCGAAAAGAATTGTTGTGGCGTGTACGTCTTAACATGTAGCATCTAAAGAGAACCAAAAGGAGAATTTTCTTTCGTCAAAATTTTTCAGAAAATCACGTTTTAAGGAAATCCCGCATCGTGCGAAATTATCTTGTTTTTCCTAAACAACACGTTGTAAGTCGAAAAGCTTTCATGTTGCGTGTATGTCTAAGTGTGTAGCCTCAAAAGAGAAGGCACAGGACAGTTTTCTCTCGAAAGGATATGTAAGAATACCACTTCATAAGGAAATACAGTTTTGCAGAGTAAAGACATATACGTACGCATTGGAAACTCTTTACGAGAAGAAATAACGCAGAGTACAAAATTAGCTTGTATCTCCAAAACTACACGTTGTATCTCGAAAAGAATTGTTGTGGCGTGTACGTCTTAACATGTAGCATCGAAAGAGAACCAAAAGGAGAATTTTCTTTCGTCAAAATTTTTCAGAAAATCACGTTTTAAGGAAATCCCGCATCGTGCGAAATTATCTTGTTTTTCCTAAACAACACGTTGTAAGTCGAAAAGCTTTCATGTTGCGTGTATGTCTAAGTGTGTAGCCTCAAAAGAGAAGGCACAGGACAGTTTTCTCTCGAAAGGATATGTAAGAATACCACTTCATAAGGAAATACAGTTTTGCAGAGTAAAGACATATACGTACGCATTGGAAACTCTTTACGAGAAGAAATAACGCATCTTACAAAATTAGCTTGTATCTCCAAAACTACACGTTGTATCTCGAAAAGAATTGTTGTGGCGTGTACGTCTTAACATGTAGCATCTAAAGAGAACCAAAAGGAGAATTTTCTTTCGTCAAAATTTTTCAGAAAATCACGTTTTAAGGAAATCCCGCATCGTGCGAAATTATCTTGTTTTTCCTAAACAACACGTTGTAAGTCGAAAAGCTTTCATGTTGCGTGTATGTCTAAGTGTGTAGCCTCAAAAGAGAAGGCACAGGACAGTTTTCTCTCGAAAGGATATGTAAGAATACCACTTCATAAGGAAATACAGTTTTGCAGAGTAAAGACATATACGTACGCATTGGAAACTCTTTACGAGAAGAAATAACGCATCGTACAAAATTAGCTTGTATCTCCAAAACTACACGTTGTATCTCGAAAAGAATTGTTGTGGCGTGTACGTCTTAACATGTAGCATCTAAAGAGAACCAAAAGGAGAATTTTCTTTCGTCAAAATTTTTCAGAAAATCACGTTTTAAGGAAATCCCGCATCGTGCGAAATTATCTTGTTTTTCCTAAACAACACGTTGTAAGTCGAAAAGCTTTCATGTTGCGTGTATGTCTAAGTGTGTAGCCTCAAAAGAGAAGGCACAGGACAGTTTTCTCTCGAAAGGATATGTAAGAATACCACTTCATAAGGAAATACAGTTTTGCAGAGTAAAGACATATACGTACGCATTGGAAACTCTTTACGAGAAGAAATAACGCATCGTACAAAATTAGCTTGTATCTCCAAAACTACACGTTGTATCTCGAAAAGAATTGTTGTGGCGTGTACGTCTTAACATGTAGCATCTAAAGAGAACCAAAAGGAGAATTTTCTTTCGTCAAAATTTTTCAGAAAATCACGTTTTAAGGAAATCCCGCATCGTGCGAAATTATCTTTTTTTTCCTAAACAACACGTTGTAAGTCGAAAAGCTTTCATGTTGCGTGTATGTCTAAGTGTGTAGCCTCAAAAGAGAAGGCACAGGACAGTTTTCTCTCGAAAGGATATGTAAGAATACCACTTCATAAGGAAATACAGTTTTGCAGAGTAAAGACATATACGTACGCATTGGAAACTCTTTACGAGAAGAAATAACGCATAGTACAAAATTAGCTTGTATCTCCAAAACTACACGTTGTATCTCGAAAAGAATTGTTGTGGCGTGTACGTCTTAACATGTAGCATCGAAAGAGAACCAAAAGGAGAATTTTCTTTCGTCAAAATTTTTCAGAAAATCACGTTTTAAGGAAATCCCGCATCGTGCGAAATTATCTTGTTTTTCCTAAACAACACGTTGTAAGTCGAAAAGCTTTCATGTTGCGTGTATGTCTAAGTGTGTAGCCTCAAAAGAGAAGGCACAGGACAGTTTTCTCTCGAAAGGATATGTAAGAATACCACTTCATAAGGAAATACAGTTTTGCAGAGTAAAGACATATACGTACGCATTGGAAACTCTTTACGAGAAGAAATAACGCATCTTACAAAATTAGCTTGTATCTCCAAAACTACACGTTGTATCTCGAAAAGAATTGTTGTGGCGTGTACGTCTTAACATGTAGCATCTAAAGAGAACCAAAAGGAGAATTTTCTTTCGTCAAAATTTTTCAGAAAATCTGTTTTAAGGAAATCCCGCATCGTGCGAAATTATCTTGTTTTTCCTAAACAACACGTTGTAAGTCGAAAAGCTTTCATGTTGCGTGTATGTCTAAGTGTGTAGCCTCAAAAGAGAAGGCACAGGACAGTTTTCTCTCGAAAGGATATGTAAGAATACCACTTCATAAGGAAATACAGTTTTGCAGAGTAAAGACATACACGTACGCATTGGAAACTCTTTACGAGAATAAATAACGCATCGTACAAAATTAGCTTGTATCTCCAAAACTACACGTTGTATCTCGAAAAGAATTGTTGTGGCGTGTATGTCTTAACATGTAGCATCTAAAGAGAACCAAAAGGAGAATTTTCTTTCGTCAAAATTTTTCAGAAAATCACGTTTTAAGGAAATCCCGCATCGTGCGAAATTATCTTGTTTTTCCTAAACAACACGTTGTAAGTCGAATAGCTTTCATGTTGCGTGTATGTCTAAGTGTGTAGCCTCAAAAGAGAAAGCACAGGACAGTTTTCTCTCGAAAGGATATGTAAGAATACCACTTCATAAGGAAATACAGTTTTGCAGAGTAAAGACATATACGTACGCATTGGAAACTCTTTACGAGAAGAAATAACGCATAGTACAAAATTAGCTTGTATCTGCAAAACTACACGTTGTATCTCGAAAAGAATTGTTGTGGCGTGTACGTCTTAACATGTAGCATCTAAAGAGAACCAAAAGGAGAATTTTCTTTCGTCAAAATTTTTCAGAAAATCACGTTTTAAGGAAATCCCGCATCGTGCGAAATTATCTTGTTTTTCCTAAACAACACGTTGTAAGTCGAAAAGCTTTCATGTTGCGTGTATGTCTAAGTGTGTAGCCTCAAAAGAGAAGGCACAGGACAGTTTTCTCTCGAAAGGATATGTAAGAATACCACTTCATAAGGAAATACAGTTTTGCAGAGTAAAGACATATACGTACGCATTGGAAACTCTTTACGAGAAGAAATAACGCATAGTACAAAATTAGCTTGTATCTCCAAAACTACACGTTGTATCTCGAAAAGAATTGTTGTGGCGTGTACGTCTTAACATGTAGCATCGAAAGAGAACCAAAAGGAGAATTTTCTTTCGTCAAATTTTTCAGAAAATCACGTTTTAAGGAAATCCCGCATCGTGCGAAATTATCTTGTTTTTCCTAAACAACACGTTGTAAGTCGAAAAGCTTTCATGTTGCGTGTATGTCTAAGTGTGTAGCCTCAAAAGAGAAGGCACAGGACAGTTTTCTCTCGAAAGGATATGTAAGAATACCACTTCATAAGGAAATACAGTTTTGCAGAGTAAAGACATATACGTACGCATTGGAAACTCTTTACGAGAAGAAATAACGCATCGTACAAAATTAGCTTGTATCTCCAAAACTACACGTTGTATCTCGAAAAGAATTGTTGTGGCGTGTACGTCTTAACATGTAGCATCTAAAGAGAACCAAAAGGAGAATTTTCTTTCGTCAATATTTTTCAGAAAATCACGTTTTAAGGAAATCCCGCATCGTGCGAAATTATCTTGTTTTTCCTAAACAACACGTTGTAAGTCGAAAAGCTTTCATGTTGCGTGTATGTCTAAGTGTGTAGCCTCAAAAGAGAAGGCACAGGACAGTTTTCTCTCGAAAGGATATGTAAGAATACCACTTCATAAGGAAATACAGTTTTGCAGAGTCAAGACATATACGTACGCATTGGAAACTCTTTACGAGAAGAAATAACGCATCGTACAAAATTAGCTTGTATCTCCAAAACTACACGTTGTATCTCGAAAAGAATTGTTGTGGCGTGTACGTCTTAACATGTAGCATCTAAAGAGAACCAAAAGGAGAATTTTCTTTCGTCAATATTTTTCAGAAAATCACGTTTTAAGGAAATCCCGCATCGTGCGAAATTATCTTGTTTTTCCTAAACAACACGTTGTAAGTCGAAAAGCTTTCATGTTGCGTGTATGTCTAAGTGTGTAGCCTCAAAAGAGAAGGCACAGGACAGTTTTCTCTCCAAAGGATATGTAAGAATACCACTTCATAAGGAAATACAGTTTTGCAGAATAAAGACATATACGTACGCATTGGAAACTCTTTACGAGAAGAAATAACGCATCGTACAAAATTAGCTTGTATCTCCAAAACTACACGTTGTATCTCGAAAAGAATTGTTGTGGCGTGTACGTCTTAACATGTAGCATCTAAAGAGAACCAAAAGGAGAATTTTCTTTCGTCAAAATTTTTCAGAAAATCACGTTTTAAGGAAATCCCGCATCGTGCGAAATTATCTTGTTTTTCCTAAACAACACGTTGTAAGTCGAAAAGCTTTCATGTTGCGTGTATGTCTAAGTGTGTAGCCTCAAAAGAGAAGGCACAGGACAGTTTTCTCTCGAAAGGATATGTAAGAATACCACTTCATAAGGAAATACAGTTTTGCAGAGTAAAGACATATACGTACGCATTGGAAACTCTTTACGAGAAGAAATAACGCATCGTACAAAACTAGCTTGTATCTCCAAAACTACACGTTGTATCTCGAAAAGAATTGTTGTGGCGTGTACGTCTTAACATGTAGCATCTAAAGAGAACCAAAAGGAGAATTTTCTTTCGTCAAAATTTTTCAGAAAATCACGTTTTAAGGAAATCCCGCATCGTGCGAAATTATCTTGTTTTTCCTAAACAACACGTTGTAAGTCGAAAAGCTTTCATGTTGCGTGTATGTCTAAGTGTGTAGCCTCAAAAGAGAAGGCACAGGACAGTTTTCTCTCGAAAGGATATGTAAGAATACCACTTCATAAGGAAATACAGTTTTGCAGAGTAAAGACATATACGTACGCATTGGAAACTCTTTACGAGAAGAAATAACGCATCGTACAAAATTAGCTTGTATCTCCAAAACTACACGTTGTATCTCGAAAAGAATTGTTGTGGCGTGTACGTCTTAACATGTAGCATCTAAAGAGAACCAAAAGGAGAATTTTCTTTCGTCAAAATTTTTCAGAAAATCACGTTTTAAGGAAATCCCGCATCGTGCGAAATTATCTTGTTTTTCCTAAACAACACGTTGTAAGTCGAAAAGCTTTCATGTTGCGTGTATGTCTAAGTGTGTAGCCTCAAAAGAGAAGGCACAGGACAGTTTTCTCTCGAAAGGATATGTAAGAATACCACTTCATAAGGAAATACAGTTTTGCAGAGTAAAGACATATACGTACGCATTGGAAACTCTTTACGAGAAGAAATAACGCATAGTACAAAATTAGCTTGTATCTCCAAAACTACACGTTGTATCTCGAAAAGAATTGTTGTGGCGTGTACGTCTTAACATGTAGCATCTAAAGAGAACCAAAAGGAGAATTTTCTTTCGTAAAAATTTTTCAGAAAATCACGTTTTAAGGAAATCCCGCATCGTGCGAAATTATCTTGTTTTTCCTAAACAACACGTTGTAAGTCGAAAAGCTTTCATGTTGCGTGTATGTCTACGTGTGTAGCCTCAAAAGAGAAGGCACAGGACAGTTTTCTCTCAAAAGGATATGTAAGAATACCACTTCATAAGGAAATACAGTTTTGCAGAGTAAAGACATATACGTACGCATTGGAAACTCTTTACGAGAAGAAATAACGCATCGTACAAAATTAGCTTGTATCTCCAAAACTACACGTTGTATCTCGAAAAGAATTGTTGTGGCGTGTACGTCTTAACATGTAGCATCTAAAGAGAACCAAAAGGAGAATTTTCTTTCGTCAAAATTTTTCAGAAAATCACGTTTTAAGGAAATCCCGCATCGTGCGAAATTATCTTGTTTTTCCTAAACAACACGTTGTAAGTCGAAAAGCTTTCATGTTGCGTGTATGTCTACGTGTGTAGCCTCAAAAGAGAAGGCACAGGACAGTTTTCTCTCGAAAGGATATGTAAGAATACCACTTCATAAGGAAATACAGTTTTGCAGAGTAAAGACATATACGTACGCATTGGAAACTCTTTACGAGAAGAAATAACGCATCGTACAAAACTAGCTTGTATTTCCAAAACTACACGTTGTATCTCGAAAAGAATTGTTGTGGCGTGTACGTCTTAACATGTAGCATCTAAAGAGAACCAAAAGGAGAATTTACTTTCGTCAAAATTTTTCAGAAAATCACGTTTTAAGGAAATCCCGCATCGTGCGAAATTATCTTGTTTTTCCTAAACAACACGTTGTAAGTCGAAAAGCTTTCATGTTGCGTGTATGTCTAAGTGTGTAGCCTCAAAAGAGAAGGCACAGGACAGTTTTCTCTCGAAAGGATATGTAAGAATACCACTTCATAAGGAAATACAGTTTTGCAGAGTAAAGACATATACGTACGCATTGGAAACTCTTTACGAGAAGAAATAACGCATAGTACAAAATTAGCTTGTATCT
This sequence comes from Apodemus sylvaticus, assembly GCF_947179515.1. Classification (NCBI taxonomy): domain Eukaryota; kingdom Metazoa; phylum Chordata; class Mammalia; order Rodentia; family Muridae; genus Apodemus; species Apodemus sylvaticus. The sequence continues at coordinate 81,231 of NW_026263143.1, forward strand.
CCAAAACTACACGTTGTATCTCGAAAAGAATTGTTGTGGCGTGTACGTCTTAACATGTAACATCTAAAGAGAACCAAAAGAAGAATTTTCTTTCGTCAAATTTTTTCAGAAAATCACGTTTTAAGGAAATCCCGCATCGTGCGAAATTATCTTGTTTTTCCTAAACAACACGTTGTAAGTCGAAAAGCTTTCATGTTGCGTGTATGTCTAAGTGTGTAGCCTCAAAAGAGAAGGCACAGGACAGTTTTCTCTCGAAAGGATATGTAAGAATACCACTTCATAAGGAAATACAGTTTTGCAGAGTAAAGACATATACGTACGCATTGGAAACTCTTTACGAGAAGAAATAACGCATCGTACAAAATTAGCTTGTATCTCCAAAACTACACGTTGTATCTCGAAAAGAATTGTTGTGGCGTGTACGTCTTAACATGTAGCATCTAAAGAGAACCAAAAGGAGAATTTTCTTTCGTCAAAATTTTTCAGAAAATCACGTTTTAAGGAAATCCCGCATCGTGCGAAATTATCTTGTTTTTCCTAAACAACACGTTGTAAGTCGAAAAGCTTTCATGTTGCGTGTATGTCTAAGTGTGTAGCCTCAAAAGAGAAGGCACAGGACAGTTTTCTCTCGAAAGGATATGTAAGAATACCACTTCATAAGGAAATACAGTTTTGCAGAGTAAAGACATATACGTACGCATTGGAAACTCTTTACGAGAAGAAATAACGCATCGTACAAAACTAGCTTGTATCTCCAAAACTACACGTTGTATCTCGAAAAGAATTGTTGTGGCGTGTACGTCTTAACATGTAGCATCTAAAGAGAACCAAAAGGAGAATTTTCTTTCGTCAAAATTTTTCAGAAAATCACGTTTTAAGGAAATCCCGCATCGTGCGAAATTATCTTGTTTTTCCTAAACAACACGTTGTAAGTCGAAAAGCTTTCATGTTGCGTGTATGTCTAAGTGTGTAGCCTCAAAAGAGAAGGCACAGGACAGTGTTCTCTCGAAAGGATATGTAAGAATACCACTTCATAAGGAAATACAGTTTTGCAGAGTAAAGACATATACGTACGCATTGGAAACTCTTTACGAGAAGAAATAACGCATCGTACAAAATTAGCTTGTATCTCCAAAACTACACGTTGTATCTCGAAAAGAATTGTTGTGGCGTGTACGTCTTAACATGTAGCATCTAAAGAGAACCAAAAGGAGAATTTTCTTTCGTCAAAATTTTTCAGAAAATCACGTTTTAAGGAAATCCCGCATCGTGCGAAATTATCTTGTTTTTCCTAAACAACACGTTGTAAGTCGAAAAGCTTTCATGTTGCGTGTATGTCTAAGTGTGTAGCCTCAAAAGAGAAGGCACAGGACAGTTTTCTCTCGAAAGGATATGTAAGAATACCACTTCATAAGGAAATACAGTTTTGCAGAGTAAAGACATAAACGTACGCATTGGAAACTCTTTACGAGAAGAAATAATGCATCGTACAAAATTAGCTTGTATCTCCAAAACTACACGTTGTATCTCGAAAAGAATTGTTGTGGCGTGTACGTCTTAACATGTAGCATCTAAAGAGAACCAAAAGGAGAATTTTCTTTCGTCAAAATTTTTCAGAAAATCACGTTTTAAGGAAATCCCGCATCGTGCGAAATTATCTTGTTTTTCCTAAACAACACGTTGTAAGTCGAAAAGCTTTCATGTTGCGTGTATGTCTAAGTGTGTAGCCTCAAAAGAGAAGGCACAGGACAGTTTTCTCTCGAAAGGATATGTAAGAATACCACTTCATAAGGAAATACAGTTTTGCAGAGTAAAGACATATACGTACGCATTGGAAACTCTTTACGAGAAGAAATAACGCATCGTACAAAATTAGCTTGTATCTCCAAAACTACACGTTGTATCTCGAAAAGAATTGTTGTGGCGTGTACGTCTTAACATGTAGCATCTAAAGAGAACCAAAAGGAGAATTTTCTTTCGTCAAAATTTTTCAGAAAACAGGAAAATTTAAGGAAATCCCGCATCGTGCGAAATTATCTTGTTTTTCCTAAACAACACGTTGTAAGTCGAAAAGCTTTCATGTTGCGTGTATGTCTAAGTGTGTAGCCTCAAAAGAGAAGGCACAGGACAGTTTTCTCTCGAAAGGATATGTAAGAATACCACTTCATAAGGAAATACAGTTTTGCAGAGTAAAGACATATACGTACGCATTGGAAAATCTTTACGAGAAGAAATAACGCATCGTACAAAATTAGCTTGTATCTCCAAAACTACACGTTGTATCTCGAAAAGAATTGTTGTGGCGTGTACGTCTTAACATGTAGCATCTAAAGAGAACCAAAAGGAGAATTTTCTTTCGTCAAATTTTTTCAGAAAATCACGTTTTAAGGAAATCCCGCATCGTGCGAAATTATCTTGTTTTTCCTAAACAACACGTTGTAAGTCGAAAAGCTTTCATGTTGCGTGTATGTCTAAGTGTGTAGCCTCAAAAGAGAAGGCACAGGACAGTTTTCTCTCGAAAGGATATGTAAGAATACCACTTCATAAGGAAATACAGTTTTGCAGAGTAAAGACATATACGTACGCATTGGAAACTCTTTACGAGAAGAAATAACGCATCGTACAACACTAGCTTGTATCTCCAAAACTACACGTTGTATCTCGAAAAGAATTGTTGTGGCGTGTACGTCTTAACATGTAGCATCTAAAGAGAACCAAAAGGAGAATTTTCTTTCGTCAAAATTTTTCAGAAAATCACGTTTTAAGGAAATCCCGCATCGTGCGAAATTATCTTGTTTTTCCTAAACAACACGTTGTAAGTCGAAAAGCTTTCATGTTGCGTGTATGTCTAAGTGTGTAGCCTCAAAAGAGAAGGCACAGGACAGTTTTCTCTCGAAAGGATATGTAAGAATACCACTTCATAAGGAAATACAGTTTTGCAGAGTAAAGACATATACGTACGCATTGGAAACTCTTTACGAGAAGAAATAACGCATCGTACAAAATTAGCTTGTATCTCCAAAACTACACGTTGTATCTCGAAAAGAATTGTTGTGGCGTGTACGTCTTAACATGTAGCATCTAAAGAGAACCAAAAGGAGAATTTTCTTTCGTCAAAATTTTTCAGAAAATCACGTTTTAAGGAAATCCCGCATCGTGCGAAATTATCTTGTTTTTCCTAAACAACACGTTGTAAGTCGAAAAGCTTTCATGTTGCGTGTATGTCTAAGTGTGTAGCCTCAAAAGAGAAGGCACAGGACAGTTTTCTCTCGAAAGGATATGTACGAATACCACTTCATAAGGAAATACAGTTTTGCAGAGTAAAGACATATACGTACGCATTGGAAACTCTTTACGAGAAGAAATAACGCATCGTACAAAATTAGCTTGTATCTCCAAAACTACACGTTGTATCTCGAAAAGAATTGTTGTGGCGTGTACGTCTTAACATGTAGCATCTAAAGAGAACCAAAAGGAGAATTTTCTTTCGTCAAAATTTTTCAGAAAATCACGTTTTAAGGAAATCCCGCATCGTGCGAAATTATCTTGTTTTTCCTAAACAACACGTTGTAAGTCGAAAAGCTTTCATGTTGCGTGTATGTCTACGTGTGTAGCCTCAAAAGAGAAGGCACAGGACAGTTTTCTCTCGAAAGGATATGTAAGAATACCACTTCATAAGGAAATACAGTTTTGCAGAGTAAAGACATATACGTTCGCATTGGAAACTCTTTACGAGAAGAAATAACGCATCGTACAAAACTAGCTTGTATTTCCAAAACTACACGTTGTATCTCGAAAAGAATTGTTGTGGCGTGTACGTCTTAACATGTAGCATCTAAAGAGAACCAAAAGGAGAATTTTCTTTCGTCAAAATTTTTCAGAAAATCACGTTTTAAGGAAATCCCGCATCGTGCGAAATTATCTTGTTTTTCCTAAACAACACGTTGTAAGTCGAAAAGCTTTCATGTTGCGTGTATGTCTAAGTGTGTAGCCTCAAAAGAGAAGGCACAGGACAGTTTTCTCTCGAAAGGATATGTAAGAATACCACTTCATAAGGAAATACAGTTTTGCAGAGTAAAGACATATACGTACGCATTGGAAACTCTTTACGAGAAGAAATAACGCATAGTACAAAATTAGCTTGTATCTCCAAAACTACACGTTGTATCTCGAAAAGAATTGTTGTGGCGTGTACGTCTTAACATGTAACATCTAAAGAGAACCAAAAGAAGAATTTTCTTTCGTCAAATTTTTTCAGAAAATCACGTTTTAAGGAAATCCCGCATCGTGCGAAATTATCTTGTTTTTCCTAAACAACACGTTGTAAGTCGAAAAGCTTTCATGTTGCGTGTATGTCTAAGTGTGTAGCCTCAAAAGAGAAGGCACAGGACAGTTTTCTCTCGAAAGGATATGTAAGAATACCACTTCATAAGGAAATACAGTTTTGCAGAGTAAAGACATATACGTACGCATTGGAAACTCTTTACGAGAAGAAATAACGCATCGTACAAAATTAGCTTGTATCTCCAAAACTACACGTTGTATCTCGAAAAGAATTGTTGTGGCGTGTACGTCTTAACATGTAGCATCTAAAGAGAACCAAAAGGAGAATTTTCTTTCGTCAAAATTTTTCAGAAAATCACGTTTTAAGGAAATCCCGCATCGTGCGAAATTATCTTGTTTTTCCTAAACAACACGTTGTAAGTCGAAAAGCTTTCATGTTGCGTGTATGTCTAAGTGTGTAGCCTCAAAAGAGAAGGCACAGGACAGTTTTCTCTCGAAAGGATATGTAAGAATACCACTTCATAAGGAAATACAGTTTTGCAGAGTAAAGACATATACGTACGCATTGGAAACTCTTTACGAGAAGAAATAACGCATCGTACAAAACTAGCTTGTATCTCCAAAACTACACGTTGTATCTCGAAAAGAATTGTTGTGGCGTGTACGTCTTAACATGTAGCATCTAAAGAGAACCAAAAGGAGAATTTTCTTTCGTCAAAATTTTTCAGAAAATCACGTTTTAAGGAAATCCCGCATCGTGCGAAATTATCTTGTTTTTCCTAAACAACACGTTGTAAGTCGAAAAGCTTTCATGTTGCGTGTATGTCTAAGTGTGTAGCCTCAAAAGAGAAGGCACAGGACAGTGTTCTCTCGAAAGGTAATGTAAGAATACCACTTCATAAGGAAATACAGTTTTGCAGAGTAAAGACATATACGTACGCATTGGAAACTCTTTACGAGAAGAAATAACGCATCGTACAAAATTAGCTTGTATCTCCAAAACTACACGTTGTATCTCGAAAAGAATTGTTGTGGCGTGTACGTCTTAACATGTAGCATCTAAAGAGAACCAAAAGGAGAATTTTCTTTCGTCAAAATTTTTCAGAAAATCACGTTTTAAGGAAATCCCGCATCGTGCGAAATTATCTTGTTTTTCCTAAACAACACGTTGTAAGTCGAAAAGCTTTCATGTTGCGTGTATGTCTAAGTGTGTAGCCTCAAAAGAGAAGGCACAGGACAGTTTTCTCTCGAAAGGATATGTAAGAATACCACTTCATAAGGAAATACAGTTTTGCAGAGTAAAGACATATACGTACGCATTGGAAACTCTTTACGAGAAGAAATAACGCATAGTACAAAATTAGCTTGTATCTCCAAAACTACACGTTGTATCTCGAAAAGAATTGTTGTGGCGTGTACGTCTTAACATGTAACATCTAAAGAGAACCAAAAGAAGAATTTTCTTTCGTCAAATTTTTTCAGAAAATCACGTTTTAAGGAAATCCCGCATCGTGCGAAATTATCTTGTTTTTCCTAAACAACACGTTGTAAGTCGAAAAGCTTTCATGTTGCGTGTATGTCTAAGTGTGTAGCCTCAAAAGAGAAGGCACAGGACAGTTTTCTCTCGAAAGGATATGTAAGAATACCACTTCATAAGGAAATACAGTTTTGCAGAGTAAAGACATATACGTACGCATTGGAAACTCTTTACGAGAAGAAATAACGCATCGTACAAAATTAGCTTGTATCTCCAAAACTACACGTTGTATCTCGAAAAGAATTGTTGTGGCGTGTACGTCTTAACATGTAGCATCTAAAGAGAACCAAAAGGAGAATTTTCTTTCGTCAAAATTTTTCAGAAAATCACGTTTTAAGGAAATCCCGCATCGTGCGAAATTATCTTGTTTTTCCTAAACAACACGTTGTAAGTCGAAAAGCTTTCATGTTGCGTGTATGTCTAAGTGTGTAGCCTCAAAAGAGAAGGCACAGGACAGTTTTCTCTCGAAAGGATATGTAAGAATACCACTTCATAAGGAAATACAGTTTTGCAGAGTAAAGACATATACGTACGCATTGGAAACTCTTTACGAGAAGAAATAACGCATCGTACAAAACTAGCTTGTATCTCCAAAACTACACGTTGTATCTCGAAAAGAATTGTTGTGGCGTGTACGTCTTAACATGTAGCATCTAAAGAGAACCAAAAGGAGAATTTTCTTTCGTCAAAATTTTTCAGAAAATCACGTTTTAAGGAAATCCCGCATCGTGCGAAATTATCTTGTTTTTCCTAAACAACACGTTGTAAGTCGAAAAGCTTTCATGTTGCGTGTATGTCTAAGTGTGTAGCCTCAAAAGAGAAGGCACAGGACAGTGTTCTCTCGAAAGGTAATGTAAGAATACCACTTCATAAGGAAATACAGTTTTGCAGAGTAAAGACATATACGTACGCATTGGAAACTCTTTACGAGAAGAAATAACGCATCGTACAAAATTAGCTTGTATCTCCAAAACTACACGTTGTATCTCGAAAAGAATTGTTGTGGCGTGTACGTCTTAACATGTAGCATCTAAAGAGAACCAAAAGGAGAATTTTCTTTCGTCAAAATTTTTCAGAAAATCACGTTTTAAGGAAATCCCGCATCGTGCGAAATTATCTTGTTTTTCCTAAACAACACGTTGTAAGTCGAAAAGCTTTCATGTTGCGTGTATGTCTAAGTGTGTAGCCTCAAAAGAGAAGGCACAGGACAGTTTTCTCTCGAAAGGATATGTAAGAATACCACTTCATAAGGAAATACAGTTTTGCAGAGTAAAGACATAAACGTACGCATTGGAAACTCTTTACGAGAAGAAATAATGCATCGTACAAAATTAGCTTGTATCTCCAAAACTACACGTTGTATCTCGAAAAGAATTGTTGTGGCGTGTACGTCTTAACATGTAGCATCTAAAGAGAACCAAAAGGAGAATTTTCTTTCGTCAAAATTTTTCAGAAAATCACGTTTTAAGGAAATCCCGCATCGTGCGAAATTATCTTGTTTTTCCTAAACAACACGTTGTAAGTCGAAAAGCTTTCATGTTGCGTGTATGTCTAAGTGTGTAGCCTCAAAAGAGAAGGCACAGGACAGTTTTCTCTCGAAAGGATATGTAAGAATACCACTTCATAAGGAAATACAGTTTTGCAGAGTAAAGACATATACGTACGCATTGGAAACTCTTTACGAGAAGAAATAACGCATCGTACAAAATTAGCTTGTATCTCCAAAACTACACGTTGTATCTCGAAAAGAATTGTTGTGGCGTGTACGTCTTAACATGTAGCATCTAAAGAGAACCAAAAGGAGAATTTTCTTTCGTCAAAATTTTTCAGAAAACAGGAAAATTTAAGGAAATCCCGCATCGTGCGAAATTATCTTGTTTTTCCTAAACAACACGTTGTAAGTCGAAAAGCTTTCATGTTGCGTGTATGTCTAAGTGTGTAGCCTCAAAAGAGAAGGCACAGGACAGTTTTTCTCTCGAAAGGATATGTAAGAATACCACTTCATAAGGAAATACAGTTTTGCAGAGTAAAGACATATACGTACGCATTGGAAACTCTTTACGAGAAGAAATAACGCATCGTACAAAATTAGCTTGTATCTCCAAAACTACACGTTGTATCTCGAAAAGAATTGTTGTGGCGTGTACGTCTTAACATGTAGCATCTAAAGAGAACCAAAAGGAGAATTTTCTTTCGTCAAATTTTTTCAGAAAATCACGTTTTAAGGAAATCCCGCATCGTGCGAAATTATCTTGTTTTTCCTAAACAACACGTTGTAAGTCGAAAAGCTTTCATGTTGCGTGTATGTCTAAGTGTGTAGCCTCAAAAGAGAAGGCACAGGACAGTTTTCTCTCGAAAGGATATGTAAGAATACCACTTCATAAGGAAATACAGTTTTGCAGAGTAAAGACATATACGTACGCATTGGAAACTCTTTACGAGAAGAAATAACGCATCGTACAAAACTAGCTTGTATCTCCAAAACTACACGTTGTATCTCGAAAAGAATTGTTGTGGCGTGTACGTCTTAACATGTAGCATCTAAAGAGAACCAAAAGGAGAATTTTCTTTCGTCAAAATTTTTCAGAAAATCACGTTTTAAGGAAATCCCGCATCGTGCGAAATTATCTTGTTTTTCCTAAACAACACGTTGTAAGTCGAAAAGCTTTCATGTTGCGTGTATGTCTAAGTGTGTAGCCTCAAAAGAGAAGGCACAGGACAGTTTTTCTCTCGAAAGGATATGTAAGAATACCACTTCATAAGGAAATACAGTTTTGCAGAGTAAAGACATATATGTACGCATTGGAAACTCTTTACGAGAAGAAATAACGCATAGTACAAAATTAGCTTGTATCTCCAAAACTACACGTTGTATCTCGAAAAGAATTGTTGTGGCGTGTACGTCTTAACATGTAGCATCTAAAGAGAACCAAAAGGAGAATTTTCTTTCGTCAAAATTTTTCAGAAAATCACGTTTTAAGGAAATCCCGCATCGTGCGAAATTATCTTGTTTTTCCTAAACAACACGTTGTAAGTCGAAAAGCTTTCATGTTGCGTGTATGTCTAAGTGTGTAGCCTCAAAAGAGAAGGCACAGGACACTTTTCTCTCGAAAGGATATGTAAGAATACCACTTCATAAGGAAATACAGTTTTGCAGAGTAAAGACATATACGTATGCATTGGAAACTCTTTACGAGAAGAAATAACGCATCGTACAAAATTAGCTTGTATCTCCAAAACTACACGTTGTATCTCGAAAAGAATTGTTGTGGCGTGTACGTCTTAACATGTAGCATCTAAAGAGAACCAAAAGGAGAATTTTCTTTCGTCAAAATTTTTCAGAAAATCACGTTTTAAGGAAATCCCGCATCGTGCGAAATTATCTTGTTTTTCCTAAACAACACGTTGTAAGTCGAAAAGCTTTCATGTTGCGTGTATGTCTAAGTGTGTAGCCTCAAAAGAGAAGGCACAGGACAGTTTTCTCTCGAAAGGATATGTAAGAATACCACTTCATAAGGAAATACAGTTTTGCAGAGTAAAGACATATACGTATGCATTGGAAACTCTTTACGAGAAGAAATAACGCATCGTACAAAATTAGCTTGTATCTCCAAAACTACACATTGTATCTCGAAAAGAATTGTTGTGGCGTGTACGTCTTAACATGTAGCATCTAAAGAGAACCAAAAGGAGAATTTTCTTTCGTCAAAATTTTTCAGAAAATCACGTTTTAAGGAAATCCCGCATCGTGCGAAATTATCTTGTTTTTCCTAAACAACACGTTGTAAGTCGAAAAGCTTTCATGTTGCGTGTATGTCTAAGTGTGTAGCCTCAAAAGAGAAGGCACAGGACAGTTTTCTCTCGAAAGGATATGTAAGAATACCACTTCATAAGGAAATACAGTTTTGCAGAGTAAAGACATATACGTACGCATTGGAAACTCTTTACGAGAAGAAATAACGCATCGTACAAAATTAGCTTGTATCTCCAAAACTACACGTTGTATCTCGAAAAGAATTGTTGTGGCGTGTACGTCTTAACATGTAGCATCTAAAGAGAACCAAAAGGAGAATTTTCTTTCGTCAAAATTTTTCAGAAAATCACGTTTTAAGGAAATCCCGCATCGTGCGAAATTATCTTGTTTTTCCTAAACAACACGTTGTAAGTCGAAAAGCTTTCATGTTGCGTGTATGTCTAAGTGTGTAGCCTCAAAAGAGAAGGCACAGGACAGTTTTCTCTCGAAAGGATATGTAAGAATACCACTTCATAAGGAAATACAGTTTTGCAGAGTAAAGACATATACGTACGCATTGGAAACTCTTTACGAGAAGAAATAACGCATCGTACAAAATTAGCTTGTATCTCCAAAACTACACGTTGTATCTCGAAAAGAATTGTTGTGGCGTGTACGTCTTAACATGGAGCATCTAAAGAGAACCAAAAGGAGAATTTTCTTTCGTCAAAATTTTTCAGAAAATCACGTTTTAAGGAAATCCCGCATCGTGCGAAATTATCTTGTTTTTCCTAAACAACACGTTGTTAGTCGAAAAGCTTTCATGTTGCGTGTATGTCTAAGTGTGTAGCCTCAAAAGAGAAGGCACAGGACAGTTTTCTCTCGAAAGGATATGTAAGAATACCACTTCATAAGGAAATACAGTTTTGCAGAGTAAAGACATATACGTACGCATTGGAAACTCTTTACGAGAAGAAATAACGCATCGTACAAAATTAGCTTGTATCTCCAAAACTACACGTTGTATCTCGAAAAGAATTGTTGTGGCGTGTACGTCTTAACATGTAGCATCTAAAGAGAACCAAAAGGAGAATTTTCTTTCGTCAAATTTTTTCAGAAAATCACGTTTTAAGGAAATCCCGCATCGTGCGAAATTATCTTGTTTTTCCTAAACAACACGTTGTAAGTCGAAAAGCTTTCATGTTGCGTGTATGTCTAAGTGTGTAGCCTCAAAAGAGAAGGCACAGGACAGTTTTCTCTCGAAAGGATATGTAAGAATACCACTTCATAAGGAAATACAGTTTTGCAGAGTAAAGACATATACGTATGCATTGGAAACTCTTTACGAGAAGAAATAACGCATAGTACAAAATTAGCTTGTATCTCCAAAACTACACGTTGTATCTCGAAAAGAATTGTTGTGGCGTGTACGTCTTAACATGTAGCATCTAAAGAGAACCAAAAGGAGAATTTTCTTTCGTCAAAATTTTTCAGAAAATCACGTTTTAAGGAAATCCCGCATCGTGCGAAATTATCTTGTTTTTCCTAAACAACACGTTGTAAGTCGAAAAGCTTTCATGTTGCGTGTATGTCTAAGTGTGTAGCCTCAAAAGAGAAGGCACAGGACAGTTTTCTCTCGAAAGGATATGTAAGAATACCACTTCATAAGGAAATACAGTTTTGCAGAGTAAAGACATATACGTACGCATTGGAAACTCTTTACGAGAAGAAATAACGCATCGTACAAAATTAGCTTGTATCTCCAAAACTACACGTTGTATCTCGAAAAGAATTGTTGTGGCGTGTACGTCTTAACATGTAGCATCTAAAGAGAACCAAAAGGAGAATTTTCTTTCGTCAAAATTTTTCAGAAAATCACGTTTTAAGGAAATCCCGCATCGTGCGAAATTATCTTGTTTTTCCTAAACAACACGTTGTAAGTCGAAAAGCTTTCATGTTGCGTGTATGTCTAAGTGTGTAGCCTCAAAAGAGAAGGCACAGGACAGTTTTCTCTCGAAAGGATATGTAAGAATACCACTTCATAAGGAAATACAGTTTTGCAGAGTAAAGACATATACGTACGCATTGGAAACTCTTTACGAGAAGAAATAACGCATCGTACAAAATTAGCTTGTATCTCCAAAACTACACGTTGTATCTCGAAAAGAATTGTTGTGGCGTGTACGTCTTAACATGTAGCATCTAAAGAGAACCAAAAGGAGAATTTTCTTTCATCAAAATTTTTCAGAAAATCACGTTTTAAGGAAATCCCGCATCGTGCGAAATTATCTTGTTTTTCCTAAACAACACGTTGTAAGTCGAAAAGCTTTCATGTTGCGTGTATGTCTAAGTGTGTAGCCTCAAAAGAGAAGGCACAGGACAGTTTTCTCTCGAAAGGATATGTAAGAATACCACTTCATAAGGAAATACAGTTTTGCAGAGTAAAGACATATACGTACGCATTGGAAACTCTTTACGAGAAGAAATAACGCATCGTACAAAATTAGCTTGTATCTCCAAAACTACACGTTGTATCTCGAAAAGAATTGTTGTGGCGTGTACGTCTTAACATGTAGCATCTAAAGAGAACCAAAAGGAGAATTTTCTTTCGTCAAAATTTTTCAGAAAATCACGTTTTAAGGAAATCCCGCATCGTGCGAAATTATCTTGTTTTTCCTAAACAACACGTTGTAAGTCGAAAAGCTTTCATGTTGCGTGTATGTCTAAGTGTGTAGCCTCAAAAGAGAAGGCACAGGACAGTTTTCTCTCGAAAGGATATGTAAGAATACCACTTCATAAGGAAATACAGTTTTGCAGAGTAAAGACATATACGTACGCATTGGAAACTCTTTACGAGAAGAAATAACGCATCGTACAAAATTAGCTTGTATCTCCAAAACTACACGTTGTATCTCGAAAAGAATTGTTGTGGCGTGTACGTCTTAACATGTAGCATCTAAAGAGAACCAAAAGGAGAATTTTCTTTCGTCAAAATTTTTCAGAAAATCACGTTTTAAGGAAATCCCGCATCGTGCGAAATTATCTTGTTTTTCCTAAACAACACGTTGTAAGTCGAAAAGCTTTCATGTTGCGTGTATGTCTAAGTGTGTAGCCTCAAAAGAGAAGGCACAGGACAGTTTTCTCTCGAAAGGATATGTAAGAATACCACTTCATAAGGAAATACAGTTTTGCAGAGTAAAGACATATACGTACGCATTGGAAACTCTTTACGAGAAGAAATAACGCATAGTACAAAATTAGCTTGTATCTCCAAAACTACACGTTGTATCTCGAAAAGAATTGTTGTGGCGTGTACGTCTTAACATGTAGCATCTAAAGAGAACCAAAAGGAGAATTTTCTTTCGTCAAAATTTTTCAGAAAATCACGTTTTAAGGAAATCCCGCATCGTGCGAAATTATCTTGTTTTTCCTAAACAACACGTTGTAAGTCGAAAAGCTTTCATGTTGCGTGTATGTCTAAGTGTGTAGCCTCAAAAGAGAAGGCACAGGACAGTTTTCTCTCGAAAGGATATGTAAGAATACCACTTCATAAGGAAATACAGTTTTGCAGAGTAAAGACATATACGTACGCATTGGAAACTCTTTACGAGAAGAAATAACGCATCGTACAAAATTAGCTTGTATCTCCAAAACTACACGTTGTATCTCGAAAAGAATTGTTGTGGCGTGTACGTCTTAACATGTAGCATCTAAAGAGAACCAAAAGGAGAATTTTCTTTCGTCAAAATTTTTCAGAAAATCACGTTTTAAGGAAATCCCGCATCGTGCGAAATTATCTTGTTTTTCCTAAACAACACGTTGTAAGTCGAAAAGCTTTCATGTTGCGTGTATGTCTACGTGTGTAGCCTCAAAAGAGAAGGCACAGGACAGTTTTCTCTCGAAAGGATATGTAAGAATACCACTTCATAAGGAAATACAGTTTTGCAGAGTAAAGACATATACGTACGCATTGGAAACTCTTTACGAGAAGAAATAACGCATCGTACAAAATTAGCTTGTATCTCCAAAACTACACGTTGTATCTCGAAAAGAATTGTTGTGGCGTGTACGTCTTAACATGTAGCATCTAAAGAGAACCAAAAGGAGAATTTTCTTTCGTCAAAATTTTTCAGAAAATCACGTTTTAAGGAAATCCCGCATCGTGCGAAATTATCTTGTTTTTCCTAAACAACACGTTGTAAGTCGAAAAGCTTTCATGTTGCGTGTATGTCTAAGTGTGTAGCCTCAAAAGAGAAGGCACAGGACAGTTTTCTCTCGAAAGGATATGTAAGAATACCACTTCATAAGGAAATACAGTTTTGCAGAGTAAAGACATATACGTACGCATTGGAAACTCTTTACGAGAAGAAATAACGCATCGTACAAAATTAGCTTGTATCTCCAAAACTACACGTTGTATCTCGAAAAGAATTGTTGTGGCGTGTACGTCTTAACATGTAGCATCTAAAGAGAACCAAACGGAGAATTTTCTTTCATCAAAATTTTTCAGAAAATCACGTTTTAAGGAAATCCCGCATCGTGCGAAATTATCTTGTTTTTCCTAAACAACACGTTGTAAGTCGAAAAGCTTTCATGTTGCGTGTATGTCTAAGTGTGTAGCCTCAAAAGAGAAGGCACAGGACAGTTTTCTCTCGAAAGGATATGTAAGAATACCACTTCATAAGGAAATACAGTTTTGCAGAGTAAAGACATATACGTACGCATTGGAAACTCTTTACGAGAAGAAATAACGCATCGTACAAAATTAGCTTGTATCTCCAAAACTACACGTTGTATCTCGAAAAGAATTGTTGTGGCGTGTACGTCTTAACATGTAGCATCTAAAGAGAACCAAAAGGAGAATTTTCTTTCGTCAAAATTTTTCAGAAAATCACGTTTTAAGGAAATCCCGCATCGTGCGAAATTATCTTGTTTTTCCTAAACAACACGTTGTAAGTCGAAAAGCTTTCATGTTGCGTGTATGTCTAAGTGTGTAGCCTCAAAAGAGAAGGCACAGGACAGTTTTCTCTCGAAAGGATATGTAAGAATACCACTTCATAAGGAAATACAGTTTTGCAGAGTAAAGACATATACGTACGCATTGGAAACTCTTTACGAGAAGAAATAACGCATCGTACAAAATTAGCTTGTATCTCCAAAACTACACGTTGTATCTCGAAAAGAATTGTTGTGGCGTGTACGTCTTAACATGTAGCATCTAAAGAGAACCAAAAGGAGAATTTTCTTTCGTCAAAATTTTTCAGAAAATCACGTTTTAAGGAAATCCCGCATCCTGCGAAATTATCTTGTTTTTCCTAAACAACACGTTGTAAGTCGAAAAGCTTTCATGTTGCGTGTATGTCTAAGTGTGTAGCCTCAAAAGAGAAGGCACAGGACAGTTTTCTCTCGAAAGGATATGTAAGAATACCACTTCATAAGGAAATACAGTTTTGCAGAGTAAAGACATATACGTACGCATTGGAAACTCTTTACGAGAAGAAATAACGCATCGTACAAAATTAGCTTGTATCTCCAAAACTACACGTTGTATCTCGAAAAGAATTGTTGTGGCGTGTACGTCTTAACATGTAGCATCTAAAGAGAACCAAAAGGAGAATTTTCTTTCGTCAAAATTTTTCAGAAAATCACGTTTTAAGGAAATCCCGCATCGTGCGAAATTATCTTGTTTTTCCTAAACAACACGTTGTAAGTCGAAAAGCTTTCATGTTGCGTGTATGTCTAAGTGTGTAGCCTCAAAAGAGAAGGCACAGGACAGTTTTCTCTCGAAAGGATATGTAAGAATACCACTTCATAAGGAAATACAGTTTTGCAGAGTAAAGACATATACGTACGCATTGGAAACTCTTTACGAGAAGAAATAACGCATCGTACAAAATTAGCTTGTATCTCCAAAACTACACGTTGTATCTCGAAAAGAATTGTTGTGGCGTGTACGTCTTAACATGTAGCATCTAAAGAGAACCAAAAGGAGAATTTTCTTTCGTCAAAATTTTTCAGAAAATCACGTTTTAAGGAAATCCCGCATCGTGCGAAATTATCTTGTTTTTCCTAAACAACACGTTGTAAGTCGAAAAGCTTTCATGTTGCGTGTATGTCTAAGTGTGTAGCCTCAAAAGAGAAGGCACAGGACAGTTTTCTCTCGAAAGGATATGTAAGAATACCACTTCATAAGGAAATACAGTTTTGCAGAGTAAAGACATATACGTACGCATTGGAAACTCTTTACGAGAAGAAATAACGCATCGTACAAAATTAGCTTGTATCTCCAAAACTACACGTTGTATCTCGAAAAGAATTGTTGTGGCGTGTACGTCTTAACATGTAGCATCTAAAGAGAACCAAAAGGAGAATTTTCTTTCGTCAAAATTTTTCAGAAAATCACATTTTAAGGAAATCCCGCATCGTGCGAAATTATCTTGTTTTTCCTAAACAACACGTTGTAAGTCGAAAAGCTTTCATGTTGCGTGTATGTCTAAGTGTGTAGCCTCAAAAGAGAAGGCACAGGACAGTTTTCTCTCGAAAGGATATGTAAGAATACCACTTCATAAGGAAATACAGTTTTGCAGAGTAAAGACATATACGTACGCATTGGAAACTCTTTACGAGAAGAAATAACGCATAGTACAAAATTAGCTTGTATCTCCAAAACTACACGTTGTATCTCGAAAAGAATTGTTGTGGCGTGTACGTCTTAACATGTAGCATCTAAAGAGAACCAAAAGGAGAATTTTCTTTCGTCAAAATTTTTCAGAAAATCACGTTTTAAGGAAATCCCGCATCGTGCGAAATTATCTTGTTTTTCCTAAACAACACGTTGTAAGTCGAAAAGCTTTCATGTTGCGTGTATGTCTAAGTGTGTAGCCTCAAAAGAGAAGGCACAGGACAGTTTTCTCTCGAAAGGATATGTAAGAATACCACTTCATAAGGAAATACAGTTTTGCAGAGTAAAGACATATACGTACGCATTGGAAACTCTTTACGAGAAGAAATAACGCATCGTACAAAATTAGCTTGTATCTCCAAAACTACACGTTGTATCTCGAAAAGAATTGTTGTGGCGTGTACGTCTTAACATGTAGCATCTAAAGAGAACCAAAAGGAGAATTTTCTTTCGTCAAAATTTTTCAGAAAATCACGTTTTAAGGAAATCCCGCATCGTGCGAAATTATCTTGTTTTTCCTAAACAACACGTTGTAAGTCGAAAAGCTTTCATGTTGCGTGTATGTCTACGTGTGTAGCCTCAAAAGAGAAGGCACAGGACAGTTTTCTCTCGAAAGGATATGTAAGAATACCACTTCATAAGGAAATACAGTTTTGCAGAGTAAAGACATATACGTACGCATTGGAAACTCTTTACGAGAAGAAATAACGCATCGTACAAAATTAGCTTGTATCTCCAAAACTACACGTTGTATCTCGAAAAGAATTGTTGTGGCGTGTACGTCTTAACATGTAGCATCTAAAGAGAACCAAAAGGAGAATTTTCTTTCGTCAAAATTTTTCAGAAAATCACGTTTTAAGGAAATCCCGCATCGTGCGAAATTATCTTGTTTTTCCTAAACAACACGTTGTAAGTCGAAAAGCTTTCATGTTGCGTGTATGTCTAAGTGTGTAGCCTCAAAAGAGAAGGCACAGGACAGTTTTCTCTCGAAAGGATATGTAAGAATACCACTTCATAAGGAAATACAGTTTTGCAGAGTAAAGACATATACGTACGCATTGGAAACTCTTTACGAGAAGAAATAACGCATCGTACAAAATTAGCTTGTATCTCCAAAACTACACGTTGTATCTCGAAAAGAATTGTTGTGGCGTGTACGTCTTAACATGTAGCATCTAAAGAGAACCAAAAGGAGAATTTTCTTTCGTCAAAATTTTTCAGAAAATCACGTTTTAAGGAAATCCCGCATCGTGCGAAATTATCTTGTTTTTCCTAAACAACACGTTGTAAGTCGAAAAGCTTTCATGTTGCGTGTATGTCTAAGTGTGTAGCCTCAAAAGAGAAGGCACAGGACAGTTTTCTCTCGAAAGGATATGTAAGAATACCACTTCATAAGGAAATACAGTTTTGCAGAGTAAAGACATATACGTACGCATTGGAAACTCTTTACGAGAAGAAATAACGCATCGTACAAAATTAGCTTGTATCTCCAAAACTACACGTTGTATCTCGAAAAGAATTGTTGTGGCGTGTACGTCTTAACATGTAGCATCTAAAGAGAACCAAAAGGAGAATTTTCTTTCGTCAAAATTTTTCAGAAAATCACGTTTTAAGGAAATCCCGCATCGTGCGAAATTATCTTGTTTTTCCTAAACAACACGTTGTAAGTCGAAAAGCTTTCATGTTGCGTGTATGTCTAAGTGTGTAGCCTCAAAAGAGAAGGCACAGGACAGTTTTCTCTCGAAAGGATATGTAAGAATACCACTTCATAAGGAAATACAGTTTTGCAGAGTAAAGACATATACGTACGCATTGGAAACTCTTTACGAGAAGAAATAACGCATCGTACAAAATTAGCTTTTATCTCCAAAACTACACGTTGTATCTCGAAAAGAATTGTTGTGGCGTGTACGTCTTAACATGTAGCATCTAAAGAGAACCAAAAGGAGAATTTTCTTTCGTCAAAATTTTTCAGAAAATCACGTTTTAAGGAAATCCCGCATCGTGCGAAATTATCTTGTTTTTCCTAAACAACACGTTGTAAGTCGAAAAGCTTTCATGTTGCGTGTATGTCTAAGTGTGTAGCCTCAAAAGAGAAGGCACAGGACAGTTTTCTCTCGAAAGGATATGTAAGAATACCACTTCATAAGGAAATACAGTTTTGCAGAGTAAAGACATATACGTACGCATTGGAAACTCTTTACGAGAAGAAATAACGCATCGTACAAAATTAGCTTGTATCTCCAAAACTACACGTTGTATCTCGAAAAGAATTGTTGTGGCGTGTACGTCTTAACATGTAGCATCTAAAGAGAACCAAAAGGAGAATTTTCTTTCGTCAAAATTTTTCAGAAAATCACGTTTTAAGGAAATCCCGCATCGTGCGAAATTATCTTGTTTTTCCTAAACAACACGTTGTAAGTCGAAAAGCTTTCATGTTGCGTGTATGTCTAAGTGTGTAGCCTCAAAAGAGAAGGCACAGGACAGTTTTCTCTCGAAAGGATATGTAAGAATACCACTTCATAAGGAAATACAGTTTTGCAGAGTAAAGACATATACGTACGCATTGGAAACTCTTTACGAGAAGAAATAACGCATCGTACAAAATTAGCTTGTATCTCCAAAACTACACGTTGTATCTCGAAAAGAATTGTTGTGGCGTGTACGTCTTAACATGTAGCATCTAAAGAGAACCAAAAGGAGAATTTTCTTTCGTCAAAATTTTTCAGAAAATCACGTTTTAAGGAAATCCCGCATCGTGCGAAATTATCTTGTTTTTCCTAAACAACACGTTGTAAGTCGAAAAGCTTTCATGTTGCGTGTATGTCTAAGTGTGTAGCCTCAAAAGAGAAGGCACAGGACAGTTTTCTCTCGAAAGGATATGTAAGAATACCACTTCATAAGGAAATACAATTTTGCAGAGTAAAGACATATACGTACGCATTGGAAACTCTTTACGAGAAGAAATAACGCATCGTACAAAATTAGCTTGTATCTCCAAAACTACACGTTGTATCTCGAAAAGAATTGTTGTGGCGTGTACGTCTTAACATGTAGCATCTAAAGAGAACCAAAAGGAGAATTTTCTTTCGTCAAAATTTTTCAGAAAATCACGTTTTAAGGAAATCCCGCATCGTGCGAAATTATCTTGTTTTTCCTAAACAACACGTTGTAAGTCGAAAAGCTTTCATGTTGCGTGTATGTCTACGTGTGTAGCCTCAAAAGAGAAGGCACAGGACAGTTTTCTCTCGAAAGGATATGTAAGAATACCACTTCATAAGGAAATACAGTTTTGCAGAGTAAAGACATATACGTACGCATTGGAAACTCTTTACGAGAAGAAATAACGCATCGTACAAAATTAGCTTGTATCTCCAAAACTACACGTTGTATCTCGAAAAGAATTGTTGTGGCGTGTACGTCTTAACATGTAGCATCTAAAGAGAACCAAAAGGAGAATTTTCTTTCGTCAAAATTTTTCAGAAAATCACGTTTTAAGGAAATCCCGCATCGTGCGAAATTATCTTGTTTTTCCTAAACAACACGTTGTAAGTCGAAAAGCTTTCATGTTGCGTGTATGTCTAAGTGTGTAGCCTCAAAAGAGAAGGCACAGGACAGTTTTCTCTCGAAAGGATATGTAAGAATACCACTTCATAAGGAAATACAGTTTTGCAGAGTAAAGACATAAACGTACGCATTGGAAACTCTTTACGAGAAGAAATAACGCATCGTACAAAATTAGCTTGTATCTCCAAAACTGCACGTTGTATCTCGAAAAGAATTGTTGTGGCGTGTACGTCTTAACATGTAGCATCTAAAGAGAACCAAAAGGAGAATTTTCTTTCGTCAAAATTTTTCAGAAAATCACGTTTTATGGAAATCCCGCATCGTGCGAAATTATCTTGTTTTTCCTAAACAACACGTTGTAAGTCGAAAAGCTTTCATGTTGCGTGTATGTCTACGTGTGTAGCCTCAAAAGAGAAGGCACAGGACAGTTTTCTCTCGAAAGGATATGTAAGAATACCACTTCATAAGGAAATACAGTTTTGCAGAGTAAAGACATATACGTACGCATTGGAAACTCTTTACGAGAAGAAATAACGCATCGTACAAAATTAGCTTGTATCTCCAAAACTACACGTTGTATCTCGAAAAGAATTGTTGTGGCGTGTACGTCTTAACATGTAGCATCTAAAGAGAACCAAAAGGAGAATTTTCTTTCGTCAAAATTTTTCAGAAAATCACGTTTTAAGGAAATCCCGCATCGTGCGAAATTATCTTGTTTTTCCTAAACAACACGTTGTAAGTCGAAAAGCTTTCATGTTGCGTGTATGTCTAAGTGTGTAGCCTCAAAAGAGAAGGCACAGGACAGTTTTCTCTCGAAAGGATATGTAAGAATACCACTTCATAAGGAAATACAGTTTTGCAGAGTAAAGACATATACGTACGCATTGGAAACTCTTTACGAGAAGAAATAACGCATCGTACAAAATTAGCTTGTATCTCCAAAACTACACGTTGTATCTCGAAAAGAATTGTTGTGGCGTGTACGTCTTAACATGTAGCATCTAAAGAGAACCAAAAGGAGAATTTTCTTTCGTCAAAATTTTTCAGAAAATCACGTTTTAAGGAAATCCCGCATCGTGCGAAATTATCTTGTTTTTCCTAAACAACACGTTGTAAGTCGAAAAGCTTTCATGTTGCGTGTATGTCTAAGTGTGTAGCCTCAAAAGAGAAGGCACAGGACAGTTTTCTCTCGAAAGGATATGTAAGAATACCACTTCATAAGGAAATACAGTTTTGCAGAGTAAAGACATATACGTACGCATTGGAAACTCTTTACGAGAAGAAATAACGCATCGTACAAAATTAGCTTGTATCTCCAAAACTACACGTTGTATCTCGAAAAGAATTGTTGTGGCGTGTACGTCTTAACATGTAGCATCTAAAGAGAACCAAAAGGAGAATTTTCTTTCGTCAAAATTTTTTAGAAAATCACGTTTTAAGGAAATCCCGCATCGTGCGAAATTATCTTGTTTTTCCTAAACAACACGTTGTAAGTCGAAAAGCTTTCATGTTGCGTGTATGTCTAAGTGTGTAGCCTCAAAAGAGAAGGCACAGGACAGTTTTCTCTCGAAAGGATATGTAAGAATACCACTTCATAAGGAAATACAGTTTTGCAGAGTAAAGACATATACGTACGCATTGGAAACTCTTTACGAGAAGAAATAACGCATCGTACAAAATTAGCTTGTATCTCCAAAACTACACGTTGTATCTCGAAAAGAATTGTTGTGGCGTGTACGTCTTAACATGTAGCATCTAAAGAGAACCAAAAGGAGAATTTTCTTTCGTCAAAATTTTTCAGAAAATCACGTTTTAAGGAAATCCCGCATCGTGCGAAATTATCTTGTTTTTCCTAAACAACACGTTGTAAGTCGAAAAGCTTTCATGTTGCGTGTATGTCTAAGTGTGTAGCCTCAAAAGAGAAGGCACAGGACAGTTTTCTCTCGAAAGGATATGTAAGAATACCACTTCATAAGGAAATACAGTTTTGCAGAGTAAAGACATATACGTACGCATTGGAAACTCTTTACGAGAAGAAATAACGCATCGTACAAAATTAGCTTGTATCTCCAAAACTACACGTTGTATCTCGAAAAGAATTGTTGTGGCGTGTACGTCTTAACATGTAGCATCTAAAGAGAACCAAAAGGAGAATTTTCTTTCGTCAAAATTTTTCAGAAAATCACGTTTTAAGGAAATCCCGCATCGTGCGAAATTATCTTGTTTTTCCTAAACAACACGTTGTAAGTCGAAAAGCTTTCATGTTGCGTGTATGTCTAAGTGTGTAGCCTCAAAAGAGAAGGCACAGGACAGTTTTCTCTCGAAAGGATATGTAAGAATACCACTTCATAAGGAAATACAGTTTTGCAGAGTAAAGACATAAACGTACGCATTGGAAACTCTTTACTAGAAGAAATAACGCATCGTACAAAATTAGCTTGTATCTCCAAAACTACACGTTGTATCTCGAAAAGAATTGTTGTGGCGTGTACGTCTTAACATGTAGCATCTAAAGAGAACCGAAAGGAGAATTTTCTTTCGTCAAAATTTTTCAGAAAATCACGTTTTATGGAAATCCCGCATCGTGCGAAATTATCTTGTTTTTCCTAAACAACACGTTGTAAGTCGAAAAGCTTTCATGTTGCGTGTATGTCTACGTGTGTAGCCTCAAAAGAGAAGGCACAGGACAGTTTTCTCTCGAAAGGATATGTAAGAATACCACTTCATAAGGAAATACAGTTTTGCAGAGTAAAGACATATACGTACGCATTGGAAACTCTTTACAAGAAGAAATAACGCATCGTACAAAATTAGCTTGTATCTCCAAAACTACACGTTGTATCTCGAAAAGAATTGTTGTGGCGTGTACGTCTTAACATGTAGCATCTAAAGAGAACCAAAAGGAGAATTTTCTTTCGTCAAAATTTTTCAGAAAATCACGTTTTAAGGAAATCCCGCATCGTGCGAAATTATCTTGTTTTTCCTAAACAACACGTTGTAAGTCGAAAAGCTTTCATGTTGCGTGTATGTCTAAGTGTGTAGCCTCAAAAGAGAAGGCACAGGACAGTTTTCTCTCGAAAGGATATGTAAGAATACCACTTCATAAGGAAATACAGTTTTGCAGAGTAAAGACATATACGTACGCATTGGAAACTCTTTACGAGAAGAAATAACGCATCGTACAAAATTAGCTTGTATCTCCAAAACTACACGTTGTATCTCGAAAAGAATTGTTGTGGCGTGTACGTCTTAACATGTAGCATCTAAAGAGAACCAAAAGGAGAATTTTCTTTCGTCAAAATTTTTCAGAAAATCACGTTTTAAGGAAATCCCGCATCGTGCGAAATTATCTTGTTTTTCCTAAACAACACGTTGTAAGTCGAAAAGCTTTCATGTTGCGTGTATGTCTAAGTGTGTAGCCTCAAAAGAGAAGGCACAGGACAGTTTTCTCTCGAAAGGATATGTAAGAATACCACTTCATAAGGAAATACAGTTTTGCAGAGTAAAGACATATACGTACGCATTGGAAACTCTTTACGAGAAGAAATAACGCATCGTACAAAATTAGCTTGTATCTCCAAAACTACACGTTGTATCTCGAAAAGAATTGTTGTGGCGTGTACGTCTTAACATGTAGCATCTAAAGAGAACCAAAAGGAGAATTTTCTTTCGTCAAAATTTTTCAGAAAATCACGTTTTAAGGAAATCCCGCATCGTGCGAAATTATCTTGTTTTTCCTAAACAACACGTTGTAAGTCGAAAAGCTTTCATGTTGCGTGTATGTCTAAGTGTGTAGCCTCAAAAGAGAAGGCACAGGACAGTTTTCTCTCGAAAGGATATGTAAGAATACCACTTCATAAGGAAATACAGTTTTGCAGAGTAAAGACATATACGTACGCATTGGAAACTCTTTACGAGAAGAAATAACGCATCGTACAAAATTAGCTTGTATCTCCAAAACTACACGTTGTATCTCGAAAAGAATTGTTGTGGCGTGTACGTCTTAACATGTAGCATCTAAAGAGAACCAAAAGGAGAATTTTCTTTCGTCAAAATTTTTCAGAAAATCACGTTTTAAGGAAATCCCGCATCGTGCGAAATTATCTTGTTTTTCCTAAACAACACGTTGTAAGTCGAAAAGCTTTCATGTTGCGTGTATGTCTAAGTGTGTAGCCTCAAAAGAGAAGGCACAGGACAGTTTTCTCTCGAAAGGATATGTAAGAATACCACTTCATAAGGAAATACAGTTTTGCAGAGTAAAGACATATACGTACGCATTGGAAACTCTTTACGAGAAGAAATAACGCATCGTACAAAATTAGCTTGTATCTCCAAAACTACACGTTGTATCTCGAAAAGAATTGTTGTGGCGTGTACGTCTTAACATGTAGCATCTAAAGAGAACCAAAAGGAGAATTTTCTTTCGTCAAAATTTTTTAGAAAATCACGTTTTAAGGAAATCCCGCATCGTGCGAAATTATCTTGTTTTTCCTAAACAACACGTTGTAAGTCGAAAAGCTTTCATGTTGCGTGTATGTCTAAGTGTGTAGCCTCAAAAGAGAAGGCACAGGACAGTTTTCTCTCGAAAGGATATGTAAGAATACCACTTCATAAGGAAATACAGTTTTGCAGAGTAAAGACATATACGTACGCATTGGAAACTCTTTACGAGAAGAAATAACGCATCGTACAAAATTAGCTTGTATCTCCAAAACTACACGTTGTATCTCGAAAAGAATTGTTGTGGCGTGTACGTCTTAACATGTAGCATCTAAAGAGAACCAAAAGGAGAATTTTCTTTCGTCAAAATTTTTCAGAAAATCACGTTTTAAGGAAATCCCGCATCGTGCGAAATTATCTTGTTTTTCCTAAACAACACGTTGTAAGTCGAAAAGCTTTCATGTTGCATGTATGTCTAAGTGTGTAGCCTCAAAAGAGAAGGCACAGGACAGTTTTCTCTCGAAAGGATATGTAAGAATACCACTTCATAAGGAAATACAGTTTTGCAGAGTAAAGACATATACGTACGCATTGGAAACTCTTTACGAGAAGAAATAACGCATCGTACAAAATTAGCTTGTATCTCCAAAACTACACGTTGTATCTCGAAAAGAATTGTTGTGGCGTGTACGTCTTAACATGTAGCATCTAAAGAGAACCAAAAGGAGAATTTTCTTTCGTCAAAATTTTTCAGAAAATCACGTTTTAAGGAAATCCCGCATCGTGCGAAATTATCTTGTTTTTCCTAAACAACACGTTGTAAGTCGAAAAGCTTTCATGTTGCGTGTATGTCTAAGTGTGTAGCCTCAAAAGAGAAGGCACAGGACAGTTTTCTCTCGAAAGGATATGTAAGAATACCACTTCATAAGGAAATACAGTTTTGCAGAGTAAAGACATAAACGTACGCATTGGAAACTCTTTACTAGAAGAAATAACGCATCGTACAAAATTAGCTTGTATCTCCAAAACTACACGTTGTATCTCGAAAAGAATTGTTGTGGCGTGTACGTCTTAACATGTAGCATCTAAAGAGAACCGAAAGGAGAATTTTCTTTCGTCAAAATTTTTCAGAAAATCACGTTTTATGGAAATCCCGCATCGTGCGAAATTATCTTGTTTTTCCTAAACAACACGTTGTAAGTCGAAAAGCTTTCATGTTGCGTGTATGTCTACGTGTGTAGCCTCAAAAGAGAAGGCACAGGACAGTTTTCTCTCGAAAGGATATGTAAGAATACCACTTCATAAGGAAATACAGTTTTGCAGAGTAAAGACATATACGTACGCATTGGAAACTCTTTACAAGAAGAAATAACGCATCGTACAAAATTAGCTTGTATCTCCAAAACTACACGTTGTATCTCGAAAAGAATTGTTGTGGCGTGTACGTCTTAACATGTAGCATCTAAAGAGAACCAAAAGGAGAATTTTCTTTCGTCAAAATTTTTCAGAAAATCACGTTTTAAGGAAATCCCGCATCGTGCGAAATTATCTTGTTTTTCCTAAACAACACGTTGTAAGTCGAAAAGCTTTCATGTTGCGTGTATGTCTAAGTGTGTAGCCTCAAAAGAGAAGGCACAGGACAGTTTTCTCTCGAAAGGATATGTAAGAATACCACTTCATAAGGAAATACAGTTTTGCAGAGTAAAGACATATACGTACGCATTGGAAACTCTTTACGAGAAGAAATAACGCATCGTACAAAATTAGCTTGTATCTCCAAAACTACACGTTGTATCTCGAAAAGAATTGTTGTGGCGTGTACGTCTTAACATGTAGCATCTAAAGAGAACCAAAAGGAGAATTTTCTTTCGTCAAAATTTTTCAGAAAATCACGTTTTAAGGAAATCCCGCATCGTGCGAAATTATCTTGTTTTTCCTAAACAACACGTTGTAAGTCGAAAAGCTTTCATGTTGCGTGTATGTCTAAGTGTGTAGCCTCAAAAGAGAAGGCACAGGACAGTTTTCTCTCGAAAGGATATGTAAGAATACCACTTCATAAGGAAATACAGTTTTGCAGAGTAAAGACATATACGTACGCATTGGAAACTCTTTACGAGAAGAAATAACGCATCGTACAAAATTAGCTTGTATCTCCAAAACTACACGTTGTATCTCGAAAAGAATTGTTGTGGCGTGTACGTCTTAACATGTAGCATCTAAAGAGAACCAAAAGGAGAATTTTCTTTCGTCAAAATTTTTCAGAAAATCACGTTTTAAGGAAATCCCGCATCGTGCGAAATTATCTTGTTTTTCCTAAACAACACGTTGTAAGTCGAAAAGCTTTCATGTTGCGTGTATGTCTAAGTGTGTAGCCTCAAAAGAGAAGGCACAGGACAGTTTTCTCTCGAAAGGATATGTAAGAATACCACTTCATAAGGAAATACAGTTTTGCAGAGTAAAGACATATACGTACGCATTGGAAACTCTTTACGAGAAGAAATAACGCATCGTACAAAATTAGCTTGTATCTCCAAAACTACACGTTGTATCTCGAAAAGAATTGTTGTGGCGTGTACGTCTTAACATGTAGCATCTAAAGAGAACCAAAAGGAGAATTTTCTTTCGTCAAAATTTTTTAGAAAATCACGTTTTAAGGAAATCCCGCATCGTGCGAAATTATCTTGTTTTTCCTAAACAACACGTTGTAAGTCGAAAAGCTTTCATGTTGCGTGTATGTCTAAGTGTGTAGCCTCAAAAGAGAAGGCACAGGACAGTTTTCTCTCGAAAGGATATGTAAGAATACCACTTCATAAGGAAATACAGTTTTGCAGAGTAAAGACATATACGTACGCATTGGAAACTCTTTACGAGAAGAAATAACGCATCGTACAAAATTAGCTTGTATCTCCAAAACTACACGTTGTATCTCGAAAAGAATTGTTGTGGCGTGTACGTCTTAACATGTAGCATCTAAAGAGAACCAAAAGGAGAATTTTCTTTCGTCAAAATTTTTCAGAAAATCACGTTTTAAGGAAATCCCGCATCGTGCGAAATTATCTTGTTTTTCCTAAACAACACGTTGTAAGTCGAAAAGCTTTCATGTTGCGTGTATGTCTAATGTGTAGCCTCAAAAGAGAAGGCACAGGACAGTTTTCTCTCGAAAGGATATGTAAGAATACCACTTCATAAGGAAATACAGTTTTGCAGAGTAAAGACATATACGTACGCATTGGAAACTCTTTACGAGAAGAAATAACGCATCGTACAAAATTAGCTTGTATCTCCAAAACTACACGTTGTATCTCGAAAAGAATTGTTGTGGCGTGTACGTCTTAACATGTAGCATCTAAAGAGAACCAAAAGGAGAATTTTCTTTCGTCAAAATTTTTCAGAAAATCACGTTTTAAGGAAATCCCGCATCGTGCGAAATTATCTTGTTTTTCCTAAACAACACGTTGTAAGTCGAAAAGCTTTCATGTTGCGTGTATGTCTAAGTGTGTAGCCTCAAAAGAGAAGGCACAGGACAGTTTTCTCTCGAAAGGATATGTAAGAATACCACTTCATAAGGAAATACAGTTTTGCAGAGTAAAGACATATACGTACGCATTGGAAACTCTTTACGAGAAGAAATAACGCATCGTACAAAATTAGCTTGTATCTCCAAAACTACACGTTGTATCTCGAAAAGAATTGTTGTGGCGTGTACGTCTTAACATGTAGCATCTAAAGAGAACCGAAAGGAGAATTTTCTTTCGTCAAAATTTTTCAGAAAATCACGTTTTAAGGAAATCCCGCATCGTGCGAAATAATCTTGTTTTTCCTAAACAACACGTTGTAAGTCGAAAAGCTTTCATGTTGCGTGTATGTCTAAGTGTGTAGCCTCAAAAGAGAAGGCACAGGACAGTTTTCTCTCGAAAGGATATGTAAGAATACCACTTCATAAGGAAATACAGTTTTGCAGAGTAAAGACATATACGTACGCATTGGAAACTCTTTACGAGAAGAAATAACGCATCGTACAAAATTAGCTTGTATCTCCAAAACTACACGTTGTATCTCGAAAAGAATTGTTGTGGCGTGTACGTCTTAACATGTAGCATCTAAAGAGAACCAAAAGGAGAATTTTCTTTCGTCAAAATTTTTCAGAAAATCACGTTTTAAGGAAATCCCGCATCGTGCGAAATTATCTTGTTTTTCCTAAACAACACGTTGTAAGTCGAAAAGCTTTCATGTTGCGTGTATGTCTAAGTGTGTAGCCTCAAAAGAGAAGGCACAGGACAGTTTTCTCTCGAAAGGATATGTAAGAATACCACTTCATAAGGAAATACAGTTTTGCAGAGTAAAGACATATACGTACGCATTGGAAACTCTTTACGAGAAGAAATAACGCATCGTACAAAATTAGCTTGTATCTCCAAAACTACACGTTGTATCTCGAAAAGAATTGTTGTGGCGTGTACGTCTTAACATGTAGCATCTAAAGAGAACCAAAAGGAGAATTTTCTTTCGTCAAAATTTTTCAGAAAATCACGTTTTAAGGAAATCCCGCATCGTGCGAAATTATCTTGTTTTTCCTAAACAACACGTTGTAAGTCGAAAAGCTTTCATGTTGCGTGTATGTCTAAGTGTGTAGCCTCAAAAGAGAAGGCACAGGACAGTTTTCTCTCGAAAGGATATGTAAGAATACCACTTCATAAGGAAATACAGTTTTGCAGAGTAAAGACATATACGTACGCATTGGAAACTCTTTACGAGAAGAAATAACGCATCGTACAAAATTAGCTTGTATCTCCAAAACTACACGTTGTATCTCGAAAAGAATTGTTGTGGCGTGTACGTCTTAACATGTAGCATCTAAAGAGAACCGAAAGGAGAATTTTCTTTCGTCAAAATTTTTCAGAAAATCACGTTTTAAGGAAATCCCGCATCGTGCGAAATTATCTTGTTTTTCCTAAACAACACGTTGTAAGTCGAAAAGCTTTCATGTTTCGTGTATGTCTAAGTGTGTAGCCTCAAAAGAGAAGGCACAGGACAGTTTTCAATCGAAAGGATATGTAAGAATACCACTTCATAAGGAAATACAGTTTTGCAGAGTAAAGACATATACGTACGCATTGGAAACTCTTTACGAGAAGAAATAACGCATAGTACAAAATTAGTTTGTATCTCCAAAACTACACGTTGTATCTCGAAAAGAATTGTTGTGGCGTGTACGTCTTAACATGTAGCATCTAAAGAGAACCAAAAGGAGAATTTTCTTTCGTCAAAATTTTTCAGAAAATCACGTTTTAAGGAAATCCCGCATCGTGCGAAATTATCTTGTTTTTCCTAAACAACACGTTGTAAGTCGAAAAGCTTTCATGTTGCGTGTATGTCTAAGTGTGTAGCCTCAAAAGAGAAGGCACAGGACAGTTTTCTCTCGAAAGGATATGTAAGAATACCACTTCATAAGGAAATACAGTTTTGCAGAGTAAAGACATATACGTACGCATTGGAAACTCTTTACGAGAAGAAATAACGCATCGTACAAAATTAGCTTGTATCTCCAAAACTACACGTTGTATCTCGAAAAGAATTGTTGTGGCGTGTACGTCTTAACATGTAGCATCTAAAGAGAACCAAAAGGAGAATTTTCTTTCGTCAAAATTTTTCAGAAAATCACGTTTTAAGGAAATCCCGCATCGTGCGAAATTATCTTGTTTTTCCTAAACAACACGTTGTAAGTCGAAAAGCTTTCATGTTGCGTGTATGTCTAAGTGTGTAGCCTCAAAAGAGAAGGCACAGGACAGTTTTCTCTCGAAAGGATATGTAAGAATACCACTTCATAAGGAAATACAGTTTTGCAGAGTAAAGACATATATGTACGCATTGGAAACTCTTTACGAGAAGAAATAACGCATCGTACAAAATTAGCTTGTATCTCCAAAACTACACGTTGTATCTCGAAAAGAATTGTTGTGGCGTGTACGTCTTAACATGTAGCATCTAAAGAGAACCAAAAGGAGAATTTTCTTTCGTCAAAATTTTTCAGAAAATCACGTTTTAAGGAAATCCCGCATCGTGCGAAATTATCTTGTTTTTCCTAAACAACACGTTGTAAGTCGAAAAGCTTTCATGTTGCGTGTATGTCTAAGTGTGTAGCCTCAAAAGAGAAGGCACAGGACAGTTTTCTCTCGAAAGGATATGTAAGAATACCACTTCATAAGGAAATACAGTTTTGCAGAGTAAAGACATATACGTACGCATTGGAAACTCTTTACGAGAAGAAATAACGCATCGTACAAAATTAGCTTGTATCTCCAAAACTACACGTTGTATCTCGAAAAGAATTGTTGTGGCGTGTACGTCTTAACATGTAGCATCTAAAGAGAACCGAAAGGAGAATTTTCTTTCGTCAAAATTTTTCAGAAAATCACGTTTTAAGGAAATCCCGCATCGTGCGAAATTATCTTGTTTTTCCTAAACAACACGTTGTAAGTCGAAAAGCTTTCATGTTTCGTGTATGTCTAAGTGTGTAGCCTCAAAAGAGAAGGCACAGGACAGTTTTCAATCGAAAGGATATGTAAGAATACCACTTCATAAGGAAATACAGTTTTGCAGAGTAAAGACATATACGTACGCATTGGAAACTCTTTACGAGAAGAAATAACGCATCGTACAAAATTAGCTTGTATCTCCAAAACTACACGTTGTATCTCGAAAAGAATTGTTGTGGCGTGTACGTCTTAACATGTAGCATCTAAAGAGAACCAAAAGGAGAATTTTCTTTCGTCAAAATTTTTCAGAAAATCACGTTTTAAGGAAATCCCGCATCGTGCGAAATTATCTTGTTTTTCCTAAACAACACGTTGTAAGTCGAAAAGCTTTCATGTTGCGTGTATGTCTAAGTGTGTAGCCTCAAAAGAGAAGGCACAGGACAGTTTTCTCTCGAAAGGATATGTAAGAATACCACTTCATAAGGAAATACAGTTTTGCAGAGTAAAGACATATACGTACGCATTGGAAACTCTTTACGAGAAGAAATAACGCATCGTACAAAATTAGCTTGTATCTCCAAAACTACACGTTGTATCTCGAAAAGAATTGTTGTGGCGTGTACGTCTTAACATGTAGCATCTAAAGAGAACCAAAAGAGAATTTTCTTTCGTCAAAATTTTTCAGAAAATCACGTTTTAAGGAAATCCCGCATCGTGCGAAATTATCTTGTTTTTCCTAAACAACACGTTGTAAGTCGAAAAGCTTTCATGTTGCGTGTATGTCTAAGTGTGTAGCCTCAAAAGAGAAGGCACAGGACAGTTTTCTCTCGAAAGGATATGTAAGAATACCACTTCATAAGGAAATACAGTTTTGCAGAGTAAAGACATATACGTACGCATTGGAAACTCTTTACGAGAAGAAATAACGCATCGTACAAAATTAGCTTGTATCTCCAAAACTACACGTTGTATCTCGAAAAGAATTGTTGTGGCGTGTACGTCTTAACATGCAGCATCTAAAGAGAACCGAAAGGAGAATTTTCTTTCGTCAAAATTTTTCAGAAAATCACGTTTTAAGGAAATCCCGCATCGTGCGAAATTATCTTGTTTTTCCTAAACAACACGTTGTAAGTCGAAAAGCTTTCATGTTGCGTGTATGTCTAAGTGTGTAGCCTCAAAAGAGAAGGCACAGGACAGTTTTCTCTCGAAAGGATATGTAAGAATACCACTTCATAAGGAAATACAGTTTTGCAGAGTAAAGACATATACGTACGCATTGGAAACTCTTTACGAGAAGAAATAACGCATCGTACAAAATTAGCTTGTATCTCCAAAACTACACGTTGTATCTCGAAAAGAATTGTTGTGGCGTGTACGTCTTAACATGTAGCATCTAAAGAGAACCAAAAGGAGAATTTTCTTTCGTCAAAATTTTTCAGAAAATCACGTTTTAAGGAAATCCCGCATCGTGCGAAATTATCTTGTTTTTCCTAAACAACACGTTGTAAGTCGAAAAGCTTTCATGTTGCGTGTATGTCTAAGTGTGTAGCCTCAAAAGAGAAGGCACAGGACAGTTTTCTCTCGAAAGGATATGTAAGAATACCACTTCATAAGGAAATACAGTTTTGCAGAGTAAAGACATATACGTACGCATTGGAAACTCTTTACGAGAAGAAATAACGCATCGTACAAAATTAGCTTGTATCTCCAAAACTACACGTTGTATCTCGAAAAGAATTGTTGTGGCGTGTACGTCTTAACATGTAGCATCTAAAGAGAACCAAAAGGAGAATTTTCTTTCGTCAAAATTTTTCAGAAAATCACATTTTAAGGAAATCCCGCATCGTGCGAAATTATCTTGTTTTTCCTAAACAACACGTTGTAAGTCGAAAAGCTTTCATGTTGCGTGTATGTCTAAGTGTGTAGCCTCAAAAGAGAAGGCACAGGACAGTTTTCTCTCGAAAGGATATGTAAGAATACCACTTCATAA
Organism: Apodemus sylvaticus; assembly: GCF_947179515.1. Classification (NCBI taxonomy): domain Eukaryota; kingdom Metazoa; phylum Chordata; class Mammalia; order Rodentia; family Muridae; genus Apodemus; species Apodemus sylvaticus. The sequence continues at coordinate 113,940 of NW_026263143.1, forward strand.
GGAAATACAGTTTTGCAGAGTAAAGACATATACGTACGCATTGGAAACTCTTTACGAGAAGAAATAACGCATCGTACAAAATTAGCTTGTATCTCCAAAACTACACGTTGTATCTCGAAAAGAATTGTTGTGGCGTGTACGTCTTAACATGTAGCATCTAAAGAGAACCAAAAGGAGAATTTTCTTTCGTCAAAATTTTTCAGAAAATCACGTTTTAAGGAAATCCCGCATCGTGCGAAATTATCTTGTTTTTCCTAAACAACACGTTGTAAGTCGAAAAGCTTTCATGTTGCGTGTATGTCTAAGTGTGTAGCCTCAAAAGAGAAGGCACAGGACAGTTTTCTCTCGAAAGGATATGTAAGAATACCACTTCATAAGGAAATACAGTTTTGCAGAGTAAAGACATATACGTACGCATTGGAAACTCTTTACGAGAAGAAATAACGCATCGTACAAAATTAGCTTGTATCTCCAAAACTACACGTTGTATCTCGAAAAGAATTGTTGTGGCGTGTACGTCTTAACATGTAGCATCTAAAGAGAACCGAAAGGAGAATTTTCTTTCGTCAAAATTTTTCAGAAAATCACGTTTTAAGGAAATCCCGCATCGTGCGAAATTATCTTGTTTTTCCTAAACAACACGTTGTAAGTCGAAAAGCTTTCATGTTTCGTGTATGTCTAAGTGTGTAGCCTCAAAAGAGAAGGCACAGGACAGTTTTCAATCGAAAGGATATGTAAGAATACCACTTCATAAGGAAATACAGTTTTGCAGAGTAAAGACATATACGTACGCATTGGAAACTCTTTACGAGAAGAAATAACGCATCGTACAAAATTAGCTTGTATCTCCAAAACTACACGTTGTATCTCGAAAAGAATTGTTGTGGCGTGTACGTCTTAACATGTAGCATCTAAAGAGAACCAAAAGGAGAATTTTCTTTCGTCAAAATTTTTCAGAAAATCACGTTTTAAGGAAATCCCGCATCGTGCGAAATTATCTTGTTTTTCCTAAACAACACGTTGTAAGTCGAAAAGCTTTCATGTTGCGTGTATGTCTAAGTGTGTAGCCTCAAAAGAGAAGGCACAGGACAGTTTTCTCTCGAAAGGATATGTAAGAATACCACTTCATAAGGAAATACAGTTTTGCAGAGTAAAGACATATACGTACGCATTGGAAACTCTTTACGAGAAGAAATAACGCATCGTACAAAATTAGCTTGTATCTCCAAAACTACACGTTGTATCTCGAAAAGAATTGTTGTGGCGTGTACGTCTTAACATGTAGCATCTAAAGAGAACCAAAAGGAGAATTTTCTTTCGTCAAAATTTTTCAGAAAATCACGTTTTAAGGAAATCCCGCATCGTGCGAAATTATCTTGTTTTTCCTAAACAACACGTTGTAAGTCGAAAAGCTTTCATGTTGCGTGTATGTCTAAGTGTGTAGCCTCAAAAGAGAAGGCACAGGACAGTTTTCTCTCGAAAGGATATGTAAGAATACCACTTCATAAGGAAATACAGTTTTGCAGAGTAAAGACATATATGTACGCATTGGAAACTCTTTACGAGAAGAAATAACGCATCGTACAAAATTAGCTTGTATCTCCAAAACTACACGTTGTATCTCGAAAAGAATTGTTGTGGCGTGTACGTCTTAACATGTAGCATCTAAAGAGAACCAAAAGGAGAATTTTCTTTCGTCAAAATTTTTCAGAAAATCACGTTTTAAGGAAATCCCGCATCGTGCGAAATTATCTTGTTTTTCCTAAACAACACGTTGTAAGTCGAAAAGCTTTCATGTTGCGTGTATGTCTAAGTGTGTAGCCTCAAAAGAGAAGGCACAGGACAGTTTTCTCTCGAAAGGATATGTAAGAATACCACTTCATAAGGAAATACAGTTTTGCAGAGTAAAGACATATACGTACGCATTGGAAACTCTTTACGAGAAGAAATAACGCATCGTAAAAAATTAGCTTGTATCTCCAAAACTACACGTTGTATCTCGAAAAGAATTGTTGTGGCGTGTACGTCTTAACATGTAGCATCTAAAGAGAACCGAAAGGAGAATTTTCTTTCGTCAAAATTTTTCAGAAAATCACGTTTTAAGGAAATCCCGCATCGTGCGAAATTATCTTGTTTTTCCTAAACAACACGTTGTAAGTCGAAAAGCTTTCATGTTTCGTGTATGTCTAAGTGTGTAGCCTCAAAAGAGAAGGCACAGGACAGTTTTCAATCGAAAGGATATGTAAGAATACCACTTCATAAGGAAATACAGTTTTGCAGAGTAAAGACATATACGTACGCATTGGAAACTCTTTACGAGAAGAAATAACGCATCGTACAAAATTAGCTTGTATCTCCAAAACTACACGTTGTATCTCGAAAAGAATTGTTGTGGCGTGTACGTCTTAACATGTAGCATCTAAAGAGAACCAAAAGGAGAATTTTCTTTCGTCAAAATTTTTCAGAAAATCACGTTTTAAGGAAATCCCGCATCGTGCGAAATTATCTTGTTTTTCCTAAACAACACGTTGTAAGTCGAAAAGCTTTCATGTTGCGTGTATGTCTAAGTGTGTAGCCTCAAAAGAGAAGGCACAGGACAGTTTTCTCTCGAAAGGATATGTAAGAATACCACTTCATAAGGAAATACAGTTTTGCAGAGTAAAGACATATACGTACGCATTGGAAACTCTTTACGAGAAGAAATAACGCATCGTACAAAATTAGCTTGTATCTCCAAAACTACACGTTGTATCTCGAAAAGAATTGTTGTGGCGTGTACGTCTTAACATGTAGCATCTAAAGAGAACCAAAAGAGAATTTTCTTTCGTCAAAATTTTTCAGAAAATCACGTTTTAAGGAAATCCCGCATCGTGCGAAATTATCTTGTTTTTCCTAAACAACACGTTGTAAGTCGAAAAGCTTTCATGTTGCGTGTATGTCTAAGTGTGTAGCCTCAAAAGAGAAGGCACAGGACAGTTTTCTCTCGAAAGGATATGTAAGAATACCACTTCATAAGGAAATACAGTTTTGCAGAGTAAAGACATATACGTACGCATTGGAAACTCTTTACGAGAAGAAATAACGCATCGTACAAAATTAGCTTGTATCTCCAAAACTACACGTTGTATCTCGAAAAGAATTGTTGTGGCGTGTACGTCTTAACATGCAGCATCTAAAGAGAACCGAAAGGAGAATTTTCTTTCGTCAAAATTTTTCAGAAAATCACGTTTTAAGGAAATCCCGCATCGTGCGAAATTATCTTGTTTTTCCTAAACAACACGTTGTAAGTCGAAAAGCTTTCATGTTGCGTGTATGTCTAAGTGTGTAGCCTCAAAAGAGAAGACACAGGACAGTTTTCTCTCGAAAGGATATGTAAGAATACCACTTCATAAGGAAATACAGTTTTGCAGAGTAAAGACATATACGTACGCATTGGAAACTCTTTACGAGAAGAAATAACGCATAGTACAAAATTAGCTTGTATCTCCAAAACTACACGTTGTATCTCGAAAAGAATTGTTGTGGCGTGTACGTCTTAACATGTAGCATCTAAAGAGAACCAAAAGGAGAATTTTCTTTCGTCAAAATTTTTCAGAAAATCACGTTTTAAGGAAATCCCGCATCGTGCGAAATTATCTTGTTTTTCCTAAACAACACGTTGTAAGTCGAAAAGCTTTCATGTTGCGTGTATGTCTAAGTGTGTAGCCTCAAAAGAGAAGGCACAGGACAGTTTTCTCTCGAAAGGATATGTAAGAATACCACTTCATAAGGAAATACAGTTTTGCAGAGTAAAGACATATACGTACGCATTGGAAACTCTTTACGAGAAGAAATAACGCATCGTACAAAATTAGCTTGTATCTCCAAAACTACACGTTGTATCTCGAAAAGAATTGTTGTGGCGTGTACGTCTTAACATGTAGCATCTAAAGAGAACCAAAAGGAGAATTTTCTTTCGTCAAAATTTTTCAGAAAATCACGTTTTAAGGAAATCCCGCATCGTGCGAAATTATCTTGTTTTTCCTAAACAACACGTTGTAAGTCGAAAAGCTTTCATGTTGCGTGTATGTCTAAGTGTGTAGCCTCAAAAGAGAAGGCACAGGACAGTTTTCTCTCGAAAGGATATGTAAGAATACCACTTCATAAGGAAATACAGTTTTGCAGAGTAAAGACATATACGTACGCATTGGAAACTCTTTACGAGAAGAAATAACGCATCGTACAAAATTAGCTTGTATCTCCAAAACTACACGTTGTATCTCGAAAAGAATTGTTGTGGCGTGTACGTCTTAACATGTAGCATCTAAAGAGAACCAAAAGGAGAATTTTCTTTCGTCAAAATTTTTCAGAAAATCACGTTTTAAGGAAATCCCGCATCGTGCGAAATTATCTTGTTTTTCCTAAACAACACGTTGTAAGTCGAAAAGCTTTCATGTTGCGTGTATGTCTAAGTGTGTAGCCTCAAAAGAGAAGGCACAGGACAGTTTTCTCTCGAAAGGATATGTAAGAATACCACTTCATAAGGAAATACAGTTTTGCAGAGTAAAGACATATACGTACGCATTGGAAACTCTTTACGAGAAGAAATAACGCATCGTACAAAATTAGCTTGTATCTCCAAAACTACACGTTGTATCTCGAAAAGAATTGTTGTGGCGTGTACGTCTTAACATGTAGCATCTAAAGAGAACCAAAAGGAGAATTTTCTTTCGTCAAAATTTTTCAGAAAATCACGTTTTAAGGAAATCCCGCATCGTGCGAAATTATCTTGTTTTTCCTAAACAACACGTTGTAAGTCGAAAAGCTTTCATGTTGCGTGTATGTCTAAGTGTGTAGCCTCAAAAGAGAAGGCACAGGACAGTTTTCTCTCGAAAGGATATGTAAGAATACCACTTCATAAGGAAATACAGTTTTGCAGAGTAAAGACATATACGTACGCATTGGAAACTCTTTACGAGAAGAAATAACGCATCGTACAAAATTAGCTTGTATCTCCAAAACTACACGTTGTATCTCGAAAAGAATTGTTGTGGCGTGTACGTCTTAACATGTAGCATCTAAAGAGAACCAAAAGGAGAATTTTCTTTCGTCAAAATTTTTCAGAAAATCACGTTTTAAGGAAATCCCGCATCGTGCGAAATTATCTTGTTTTTCCTAAACAACACGTTGTAAGTCGAAAAGCTTTCATGTTGCGTGTATGTCTAAGTGTGTAGCCTCAAAAGAGAAGGCACAGGACAGTTTTCTCTCGAAAGGATATGTAAGAATACCACTTCATAAGGAAATACAGTTTTGCAGAGTAAAGACATATACGTACGCATTGGAAACTCTTTACGAGAAGAAATAACGCATCGTACAAAATTAGCTTGTATCTCCAAAACTACACGTTGTATCTCGAAAAGAATTGTTGTGGCGTGTACGTCTTAACATGTAGCATCTAAAGAGAACCGAAAGGAGAATTTTCTTTCGTCAAAATTTTTCAGAAAATCACGTTTTAAGGAAATCCCGCATCGTGCGAAATTATCTTGTTTTTCCTAAACAACACGTTGTAAGTCGAAAAGCTTTCATGTTGCGTGTATGTCTAAGTGTGTAGCCTCAAAAGAGAAGGCACAGGACAGTTTTCTCTCGAAAGGATATGTAAGAATACCACTTCATAAGGAAATACAGTTTTGCAGAGTAAAGACATATACGTACGCATTGGAAACTCTTTACAAGAAGAAATAACGCATCGTACAAAATTAGCTTGTATCTCCAAAACTACACGTTGTATCTCGAAAAGAATTGTTGTGGCGTGTACGTCTTAACATGTAGCATCTAAAGAGAACCAAAAGGAGAATTTTCTTTCGTCAAAATTTTTCAGAAAATCACGTTTTAAGGAAATCCCGCATCGTGCGAAATTATCTTGTTTTTCCTAAACAACACGTTGTAAGTCGAAAAGCTTTCATGTTGCGTGTATGTCTAAGTGTGTAGCCTCAAAAGAGAAGGCACAGGACAGTTTTCTCTCGAAAGGATATGTAAGAATACCACTTCATAAGGAAATACAGTTTTGCAGAGTAAAGACATATACGTACGCATTGGAAACTCTTTACGAGAAGAAATAACGCATCGTACAAAATTAGCTTGTATCTCCAAAACTACACGTTGTATCTCGAAAAGAATTGTTGTGGCGTGTACGTCTTAACATGTAGCATCTAAAGAGAACCAAAAGGAGAATTTTCTTTCGTCAAAATTTTTCAGAAAATCACGTTTTAAGGAAATCCCGCATCGTGCGAAATTATCTTGTTTTTCCTAAACAACACGTTGTAAGTCGAAAAGCTTTCATGTTGCGTGTATGTCTAAGTGTGTAGCCTCAAAAGAGAAGGCACAGGACAGTTTTCTCTCGAAAGGATATGTAAGAATACCACTTCATAAGGAAATACAGTTTTGCAGAGTAAAGACATATACGTACGCATTGGAAACTCTTTACGAGAAGAAATAACGCATCGTACAAAATTAGCTTGTATCTCCAAAACTACACGTTGTATCTCGAAAAGAATTGTTGTGGCGTGTACGTCTTAACATGTAGCATCTAAAGAGAACCAAAAGGAGAATTTTCTTTCGTCAAAATTTTTCAGAAAATCACGTTTTAAGGAAATCCCGCATCGTGCGAAATTATCTTGTTTTTCCTAAACAACACGTTGTAAGTCGAAAAGCTTTCATGTTGCGTGTATGTCTAAGTGTGTAGCCTCAAAAGAGAAGGCACAGGACAGTTTTCTCTCGAAAGGATATGTAAGAATACCACTTCATAAGGAAATACAGTTTTGCAGAGTAAAGACATATACGTACGCATTGGAAACTCTTTACGAGAAGAAATAACGCATCGTACAAAATTAGCTTGTATCTCCAAAACTACACGTTGTATCTCGAAAAGAATTGTTGTGGCGTGTACGTCTTAACATGTAGCATCTAAAGAGAACCAAAAGGAGAATTTTCTTTCGTCAAAATTTTTCAGAAAATCACGTTTTAAGGAAATACCGCATCGTGCGAAATTATCTTGTTTTTCCTAAACAACACGTTGTAAGTCGAAAAGCTTTCATGTTGCGTGTATGTCTAAGTGTGTAGCCTCAAAAGAGAAGGCACAGGACAGTTTTCTCTCGAAAGGATATGTAAGAATACCACTTCATAAGGAAATACAGTTTTGCAGAGTAAAGACATATACGTACGCATTGGAAACTCTTTACGAGAAGAAATAACGCATCGTACAAAATTAGCTTGTATCTCCAAAACTACACGTTGTATCTCGAAAAGAATTGTTGTGGCGTGTATGTCTTAACATGTAGCATCTAAAGAGAACCAAAAGGAGAATTTTCTTTCGTCAAAATTTTTTAGAAAATCACGTTTTAAGGAAATCCCGCATCGTGCGAAATTATCTTGTTTTTCCTAAACAACACGTTGTAAGTCGAAAAGCTTTCATGTTGCGTGTATGTCTAAGTGTGTAGCCTCAAAAGAGAAGGCACAGGACAGTTTTCTCTCGAAAGGATATGTAAGAATACCACTTCATAAGGAAATACAGTTTTGCAGAGTAAAGACATATACGTACGCATTGGAAACTCTTTACGAGAAGAAATAACGCATCGTACAAAATTAGCTTGTATCTCCAAAACTACACGTTGTATCTCGAAAAGAATTGTTGTGGCGTGTACGTCTTAACATGTAGCATCTAAAGAGAACCAAAAGGAGAATTTTCTTTCGTCAAAATTTTTCAGAAAATCACGTTTTAAGGAAATCCCGCATCGTGCGAAATTATCTTGTTTTTCCTAAACAACACGTTGTAAGTCGAAAAGCTTTCATGTTGCGTGTATGTCTAAGTGTGTAGCCTCAAAAGAGAAGGCACAGGACAGTTTTCTCTCGAAAGGATATGTAAGAATACCACTTCATAAGGAAATACAGTTTTGCAGAGTAAAGACATATACGTACGCATTGGAAACTCTTTACGAGAAGAAATAACGCATCGTACAAAATTAGCTTGTATCTCCAAAACTACACGTTGTATCTCGAAAAGAATTGTTGTGGCGTGTACGTCTTAACATGTAGCATCTAAAGAGAACCAAAAGGAGAATTTTCTTTCGTCAAAATTTTTCAGAAAATCACGTTTTAAGGAAATCCCGCATCGTGCGAAATTATCTTGTTTTTCCTAAACAACACGTTGTAAGTCGAAAAGCTTTCATGTTGCGTGTATGTCTAAGTGTGTAGCCTCAAAAGAGAAGGCACAGGACAGTTTTCTCTCGAAAGGATATGTAAGAATACCACTTCATAAGGAAATACAGTTTTGCAGAGTAAAGACATATACGTACGCATTGGAAACTCTTTACGAGAAGAAATAACGCATCGTACAAAATTAGCTTGTATCTCCAAAACTACACGTTGTATCTCGAAAAGAATTGTTGTGGCGTGTACGTCTTAACATGTAGCATCTAAAGAGAACCAAAAGGAGAATTTTCTTTCGTCAAATTTTTTTAGAAAATCACGTTTTAAGGAAATCCCGCATCGTGCGAAATTATCTTGTTTTTCCTAAACAACACGTTGTAAGTCGAAAAGCTTTCATGTTGCGTGTATGTCTAAGTGTGTAGCCTCAAAAGAGAAGGCACAGGACAGTTTTCTCTCGAAAGGATATGTAAGAATACCACTTCATAAGGAAATACAGTTTTGCAGAGTAAAGACATATACGTACGCATTGGAAACTCTTTACGAGAAGAAATAACGCATCGTACAAAATTAGCTTGTATCTCCAAAACTACACGTTGTATCTCGAAAAGAATTGTTGTGGCGTGTACGTCTTAACATGTAGCATCTAAAGAGAACCAAAAGGAGAATTTTCTTTCGTCAAAATTTTTCAGAAAATCACGTTTTAAGGAAATCCCGCATCGTGCGAAATTATCTTGTTTTTCCTAAACAACACGTTGTAAGTCGAAAAGCTTTCATGTTGCGTGTATGTCTAAGTGTGTAGCCTCAAAAGAGAAGGCACAGGACAGTTTTCTCTCGAAAGGATATGTAAGAATACCACTTCATTAGGAAATACAGTTTTGCAGAGTAAAGACATATACGTACGCATTGGAAACTCTTTACGAAAAGAAATAACGCATCGTACAAAATTAGCTTGTATCTCCAAAACTACACGTTGTATCTCGAAAAGAATTGTTGTGGCGTGTACGTCTTAACATGTAGCATCTAAAGAGAACCGAAAGGAGAATTTTCTTTCGTCAAAATTTTTCAGAAAATCACGTTTTAAGGAAATCCCGCATCGTGCGAAATAATCTTGTTTTTCCTAAACAACACGTTGTAAGTCGAAAAGCTTTCATGTTGCGTGTATGTCTAAGTGTGTAGCCTCAAAAGAGAAGGCACAGGACTGTTTTCTCTCGAAAGGATATGTAAGAATACCACTTCATAAGGAAATACAGTTTTGCAGAGTAAAGACATATACGTACGCATTGGAAACTCTTTACGAGAAGAAATAACGCATCGTACAAAATTAGCTTGTATCTCCAAAACTACACGTTGTATCTCGAAAAGAATTGTTGTGGCGTGTACGTCTTAACATGTAGCATCTAAAGAGAACCAAAAGGAGAATTTTCTTTCGTCAAAATTTTTCAGAAAATCACGTTTTAAGGAAATCCCGCATCGTGCGAAATTATCTTGTTTTTCCTAAACAACACGTTGTAAGTCGAAAAGCTTTCATGTTGCGTGTATGTCTAAGTGTGTAGCCTCAAAAGAGAAGGCACAGGACAGTTTTCTCTCGAAAGGATATGTAAGAATACCACTTCATAAGGAAATACAGTTTTGCAGAGTAAAGACATATACGTACGCATTGGAAACTCTTTACGAGAAGAAATAACGCATCGTACAAAATTAGCTTGTATCTCCAAAACTACACGTTGTATCTCGAAAAGAATTGTTGTGGCGTGTACGTCTTAACATGTAGCATCTAAAGAGAACCAAAAGGAGAATTTTCTTTCGTCAAAATTTTTCAGAAAATCACGTTTTAAGGAAATCCCGCATCGTGCGAAATTATCTTGTTTTTCCTAAACAACACGTTGTAAGTCGAAAAGCTTTCATGTTGCGTGTATGTCTAAGTGTGTAGCCTCAAAAGAGAAGGCACAGGACAGTTTTCTCTCGAAAGGATATGTAAGAATACCACTTCATAAGGAAATACAGTTTTGCAGAGTAAAGACATATACGTACGCATTGGAAACTCTTTACGAGAAGAAATAACGCATCGTACAAAATTAGCTTGTATCTCCAAAACTACACGTTGTATCTCGAAAAGAATTGTTGTGGCGTGTACGTCTTAACATGTAGCATCTAAAGAGAACCAAAAGGAGAATTTTCTTTCGTCAAAATTTTTCAGAAAATCACGTTTTAAGGAAATCCCGCATCGTGCGAAATTATCTTGTTTTTCCTAAACAACACGTTGTAAGTCGAAAAGCTTTCATGTTGCGTGTATGTCTACGTGTGTAGCCTCAAAAGAGAAGGCACAGGACAGTTTTCTCTCGAAAGGATATGTAAGAATACCACTTCATAAGGAAATACAGTTTTGCAGAGTAAAGACATATACGTACGCATTGGAAACTCTTTACGAGAAGAAATAACGCATCGTACAAAATTAGCTTGTATCTCCAAAACTACACGTTGTATCTCGAAAAGAATTGTTGTGGCGTGTACGTCTTAACATGTAGCATCTAAAGAGAACCGAAAGGAGAATTTTCTTTCGTCAAAATTTTTCAGAAAATCACGTTTTAAGGAAATCCCGCATCGTGCGAAATTATCTTGTTTTTCCTAAACAACACGTTGTAAGTCGAAAAGCTTTCATGTTTCGTGTATGTCTAAGTGTGTAGCCTCAAAAGAGAAGGCACAGGACAGTTTTCAATCGAATGGATATGTAAGAATACCACTTCATAAGGAAATACAGTTTTGCAGAGTAAAGACATATACGTACGCATTGGAAACTCTTTACGAGAAGAAATAACGCATGATACAAAATTAGCTTGTATCTCCAAAACTACACGTTGTATCTCGAAAAGAATTGTTGTGGCGTGTACGTCTTAACATGTAGCATCTAAAGAGAACCAAAAGGAGAATTTTCTTTCGTCAAAATTTTTCAGAAAATCACGTTTTAAGGAAATCCCGCATCGTGCGAAATTATCTTGTTTTTCCTAAACAACACGTTGTAAGTCGAAAAGCTTTCATGTTGCGTGTATGTCTAAGTGTGTAGCCTCAAAAGAGAAGGCACAGGACAGTTTTCTCTCGAAAGGATATGTAAGAATACCACTTCATAAGGAAATACAGTTTTGCAGAGTAAAGACATATACGTACGCATTGGAAACTCTTTACGAGAAGAAATAACGCATCGTACAAAATTAGCTTGTATCTCCAAAACTACACGTTGTATCTCGAAAAGAATTGTTGTGGCGTGTACGTCTTAACATGTAGCATCTAAAGAGAACCAAAAGGAGAATTTTCTTTCGTCAAAATTTTTCAGAAAATCACGGTTTAAGGTAATCCCGCATTGTGCGAAATTATCTTGTTTTTCCTAAACAACACGTTGTAAGTCGAAAAGCTTTCATGTTGCGTGTATGTCTAAGTGTGTAGCCTCAAAAGAGAAGGCACAGGACAGTTTTCTCTCGAAAGGATATGTAAGAATACCACTTCATAAGGAAATACAGTTTTGCAGAGTAAAGACATATACGTACGCATTGGAAACTCTTTACGAGAAGAAATAACGCATCGTACAAAATTAGCTTGTATCTCCAAAACTACACGTTGTATCTCGAAAAGAATTGTTGTGGCGTGTACGTCTTAACATGTAGCATCTAAAGAGAACCAAAAGGAGAATTTTCTTTCGTCAAAATTTTTCAGAAAATCACGTTTTAAGGAAATCCCGCATCGTGCGAAATTATCCTAAACAACACGTTGTAAGTCGAAAAGCTTTCATGTTGCGTGTATGTCTAAGTGTGTAGCCTCAAAAGAGAAGGCACAGGACAGTTTTCTCTCGAAAGGATATGTAAGAATACCACTTCATAAGGAAAACAGTTTTGCAGAGTAAAGACATATACGTACGCATTGGAAACTCTTTACGAGAAGAAATAACGCATCGTACAAAATTAGCTTGTATCTCCAAAACTACACGTTGTATCTCGAAAAGAATTGTTGTGGCGTGTACGTCTTAACATGTAGCATCGAAAGAGAACCAAAAGGAGAATTTTCTTTCGTCAAAATTTTTCAGAAAATCACGTTTTAAGGAAATCCCGCATCGTGCGAAATTATCTTGTTTTTCCTAAACAACACGTTGTAAGTCGAAAAGCTTTCATGTTGCGTGTATGTCTAAGTGTGTAGCCTCAAAAGAGAAGGCACAGGACAGTTTTCTCTCGAAAGGATATGTAAGAATACCACTTCATAAGGAAATACAGTTTTGCAGAGTAAAGACATATACGTACGCATTGGAAACTCTTTACGAGAAGAAATAACGCATCGTACAAAATTAGCTTGTATCTCCAAAACTACACGTTGTATCTCGAAAAGAATTGTTGTGGCGTGTATGTCTTAACATGTAGCATCTAAAGAGAACCAAAAGGAGAATTTTCTTTCGTCAAAATTTTTCAGAAAATCACGTTTTAAGGAAATCCCGCATCGTGCGAAATTATCTTGTTTTTCCTAAACAACACGTTGTAAGTCGAAAAGCTTTCATGTTGCGTGTATGTCTAAGTGTGTAGCCTCAAAAGAGAAGGCACAGGACAGTTTTCTCTCGAAAGGATATGTAAGAATACCACTTCATAAGGAAATACAGTTTTGCAGAGTAAAGACATATACGTACGCATTGGAAACTCTTTACGAGAAGAAATAACGCATCGTACAAAATTAGCTTGTATCTCCAAAACTACACGTTGTATCTCGAAAAGAATTGTTGTGGCGTGTACGTCTTAACATGTAGCATCTAAAGAGAACCAAAAGGAGAATTTTCTTTCGTCAAAATTTTTCAGAAAATCACGTTTTAAGGAAATCCCGCATCGTGCGAAATTATCTTGTTTTTCCTAAACAACACGTTGTAAGTCGAAAAGCTTTCATGTTGCGTGTATGTCTAAGTGTGTAGCCTCAAAAGAGAAGGCACAGGACAGTTTTCTCTCGAAAGGATATGTAAGAATACCACTTCATAAGGAAATACAGTTTTGCAGAGTAAAGACATATACGTACGCATTGGAAACTCTTTACGAGAAGAAATAACGCATCGTACAAAATTAGCTTGTATCTCCAAAACTACACGTTGTATCTCGAAAAGAATTGTTGTGGCGTGTACGTCTTAACATGTAGCATCTAAAGAGAACCGAAAGGAGAATTTTCTTTCGTCAAAATTTTTCAGAAAATCACGTTTTAAGGAAATCCCGCATCGTGCGAAATAATCTTGTTTTTCCTAAACAACACGTTGTAAGTCGAAAAGCTTTCATGTTGCGTGTATGTCTAAGTGTGTAGCCTCAAAAGAGAAGGCACAGGACAGTTTTCTCTCGAAAGGATATGTAAGAATACCACTTCATAAGGAAATACAGTTTTGCAGAGTAAAGACATATACGTACGCATTGGAAACTCTTTACGAGAAGAAATAACGCATCGTACAAAATTAGCTTGTATCTCCAAAACTACACGTTGTATCTCGAAAAGAATTGTTGTGGCGTGTACGTCTTAACATGTAGCATCTAAAGAGAACCAAAAGGAGAATTTTCTTTCGTCAAAATTTTTCAGAAAATCACGTTTTAAGGAAATCCCGCATCGTGCGAAATTATCTTGTTTTTCCTAAACAACACGTTGTAAGTCGAAAAGCTTTCATGTTGCGTGTATGTCTAAGTGTGTAGCCTCAAAAGAGAAGGCACAGGACAGTTTTCTCTCGAAAGGATATGTAAGAATACCACTTCATAAGGAAATACAGTTTTGCAGAGTAAAGACATATACGTACGCATTGGAAACTCTTTACGAGAAGAAATAACGCATCGTACAAAATTAGCTTGTATCTCCAAAACTACACGTTGTATCTCGAAAAGAATTGTTGTGGCGTGTACGTCTTAACATGTAGCATCTAAAGAGAACCAAAAGGAGAATTTTCTTTCGTCAAAATTTTTCAGAAAATCACGTTTTAAGGAAATCCCGCATCGTGCGAAATTATCTTGTTTTTCCTAAACAACACGTTGTAAGTCGAAAAGCTTTCATGTTGCGTGTATGTCTAAGTGTGTAGCCTCAAAAGAGAAGGCACAGGACAGTTTTCTCTCGAAAGGATATGTAAGAATACCACTTCATAAGGAAATACAGTTTTGCAGAGTAAAGACATATACGTACGCATTGGAAACTCTTTACGAGAAGAAATAACGCATCGTACAAAATTAGCTTGTATCTCCAAAACTACACGTTGTATCTCGAAAAGAATTGTTGTGGCGTGTACGTCTTAACATGTAGCATCTAAAGAGAACCAAAAGGAGAATTTTCTTTCGTCAAAATTTTTCAGAAAATCACGTTTTAAGGAAATACCGCATCGTGCGAAATTATCTTGTTTTTCCTAAACAACACGTTGTAAGTCGAAAAGCTTTCATGTTGCGTGTATGTCTAAGTGTGTAGCCTCAAAAGAGAAGGCACAGGACAGTTTTCTCTCGAAAGGATATGTAAGAATACCACTTCATAAGGAAATACAGTTTTGCAGAGTAAAGACATATACGTACGCATTGGAAACTCTTTACGAGAAGAAATAACGCATCGTACAAAATTAGCTTGTATCTCCAAAACTACACGTTGTATCTCGAAAAGAATTGTTGTGGCGTGTACGTCTTAACATGTAGCATCTAAAGAGAACCAAAAGGAGAATTTTCTTTCGTCAAAATTTTTTAGAAAATCACGTTTTAAGGAAATCCCGCATCGTGCGAAATTATCTTGTTTTTCCTAAACAACACGTTGTAAGTCGAAAAGCTTTCATGTTGCGTGTATGTCTAAGTGTGTAGCCTCAAAAGAGAAGGCACAGGACAGTTTTCTCTCGAAAGGATATGTAAGAATACCACTTCATAAGGAAATACAGTTTTGCAGAGTAAAGACATATACGTACGCATTGGAAACTCTTTACGAGAAGAAATAACGCATCGTACAAAATTAGCTTGTATCTCCAAAACTACACGTTGTATCTCGAAAAGAATTGTTGTGGCGTGTACGTCTTAACATGTAGCATCTAAAGAGAACCAAAAGGAGAATTTTCTTTCGTCAAAATTTTTCAGAAAATCACGTTTTAAGGAAATCCCGCATCGTGCGAAATTATCTTGTTTTTCCTAAACAACACGTTGTAAGTCGAAAAGCTTTCATGTTGCGTGTATGTCTAAGTGTGTAGCCTCAAAAGAGAAGGCACAGGACAGTTTTCTCTCGAAAGGATATGTAAGAATACCACTTCATAAGGAAATACAGTTTTGCAGAGTAAAGACATATACGTACGCATTGGAAACTCTTTACGAGAAGAAATAACGCATCGTACAAAATTAGCTTGTATCTCCAAAACTACACGTTGTATCTCGAAAAGAATTGTTGTGGCGTGTACGTCTTAACATGTAGCATCTAAAGAGAACCAAAAGGAGAATTTTCTTTCGTCAAAATTTTTCAGAAAATCACGTTTTAAGGAAATCCCGCATCGTGCGAAATTATCTTGTTTTTCCTAAACAACACGTTGTAAGTCGAAAAGCTTTCATGTTGCGTGTATGTCTAAGTGTGTAGCCTCAAAAGAGAAGGCACAGGACAGTTTTCTCTCGAAAGGATATGTAAGAATACCACTTCATAAGGAAATACAGTTTTGCAGAGTAAAGACATATACGTACGCATTGGAAACTCTTTACGAGAAGAAATAACGCATCGTACAAAATTAGCTTGTATCTCCAAAACTACACGTTGTATCTCGAAAAGAATTGTTGTGGCGTGTACGTCTTAACATGTAGCATCTAAAGAGAACCAAAAGGAGAATTTTCTTTCGTCAAATTTTTTTAGAAAATCACGTTTTAAGGAAATCCCGCATCGTGCGAAATTATCTTGTTTTTCCTAAACAACACGTTGTAAGTCGAAAAGCTTTCATGTTGCGTGTATGTCTAAGTGTGTAGCCTCAAAAGAGAAGGCACAGGACAGTTTTCTCTCGAAAGGATATGTAAGAATACCACTTCATAAGGAAATACAGTTTTGCAGAGTAAAGACATATACGTACGCATTGGAAACTCTTTACGAGAAGAAATAACGCATCGTACAAAATTAGCTTGTATCTCCAAAACTACACGTTGTATCTCGAAAAGAATTGTTGTGGCGTGTACGTCTTAACATGTAGCATCTAAAGAGAACCAAAAGGAGAATTTTCTTTCGTCAAAATTTTTCAGAAAATCACGTTTTAAGGAAATCCCGCATCGTGCGAAATTATCTTGTTTTTCCTAAACAACACGTTGTAAGTCGAAAAGCTTTCATGTTGCGTGTATGTCTAAGTGTGTAGCCTCAAAAGAGAAGGCACAGGACAGTTTTCTCTCGAAAGGATATGTAAGAATACCACTTCATTAGGAAATACAGTTTTGCAGAGTAAAGACATATACGTACGCATTGGAAACTCTTTACGAAAAGAAATAACGCATCGTACAAAATTAGCTTGTATCTCCAAAACTACACGTTGTATCTCGAAAAGAATTGTTGTGGCGTGTACGTCTTAACATGTAGCATCTAAAGAGAACCGAAAGGAGAATTTTCTTTCGTCAAAATTTTTCAGAAAATCACGTTTTAAGGAAATCCCGCATCGTGCGAAATAATCTTGTTTTTCCTAAACAACACGTTGTAAGTCGAAAAGCTTTCATGTTGCGTGTATGTCTAAGTGTGTAGCCTCAAAAGAGAAGGCACAGGACTGTTTTCTCTCGAAAGGATATGTAAGAATACCACTTCATAAGGAAATACAGTTTTGCAGAGTAAAGACATATACGTACGCATTGGAAACTCTTTACGAGAAGAAATAACGCATCGTACAAAATTAGCTTGTATCTCCAAAACTACACGTTGTATCTCGAAAAGAATTGTTGTGGCGTGTACGTCTTAACATGTAGCATCTAAAGAGAACCAAAAGGAGAATTTTCTTTCGTCAAAATTTTTCAGAAAATCACGTTTTAAGGAAATCCCGCATCGTGCGAAATTATCTTGTTTTTCCTAAACAACACGTTGTAAGTCGAAAAGCTTTCATGTTGCGTGTATGTCTAAGTGTGTAGCCTCAAAAGAGAAGGCACAGGACAGTTTTCTCTCGAAAGGATATGTAAGAATACCACTTCATAAGGAAATACAGTTTTGCAGAGTAAAGACATATACGTACGCATTGGAAACTCTTTACGAGAAGAAATAACGCATCGTACAAAATTAGCTTGTATCTCCAAAACTACACGTTGTATCTCGAAAAGAATTGTTGTGGCGTGTACGTCTTAACATGTAGCATCTAAAGAGAACCAAAAGGAGAATTTTCTTTCGTCAAAATTTTTCAGAAAATCACGTTTTAAGGAAATCCCGCATCGTGCGAAATTATCTTGTTTTTCCTAAACAACACGTTGTAAGTCGAAAAGCTTTCATGTTGCGTGTATGTCTAAGTGTGTAGCCTCAAAAGAGAAGGCACAGGACAGTTTTCTCTCGAAAGGATATGTAAGAATACCACTTCATAAGGAAATACAGTTTTGCAGAGTAAAGACATATACGTACGCATTGGAAACTCTTTACGAGAAGAAATAACGCATCGTACAAAATTAGCTTGTATCTCCAAAACTACACGTTGTATCTCGAAAAGAATTGTTGTGGCGTGTACGTCTTAACATGTAGCATCTAAAGAGAACCAAAAGGAGAATTTTCTTTCGTCAAAATTTTTCAGAAAATCACGTTTTAAGGAAATCCCGCATCGTGCGAAATTATCTTGTTTTTCCTAAACAACACGTTGTAAGTCGAAAAGCTTTCATGTTGCGTGTATGTCTACGTGTGTAGCCTCAAAAGAGAAGGCACAGGACAGTTTTCTCTCGAAAGGATATGTAAGAATACCACTTCATAAGGAAATACAGTTTTGCAGAGTAAAGACATATACGTACGCATTGGAAACTCTTTACGAGAAGAAATAACGCATCGTACAAAATTAGCTTGTATCTCCAAAACTACACGTTGTATCTCGAAAAGAATTGTTGTGGCGTGTACGTCTTAACATGTAGCATCTAAAGAGAACCGAAAGGAGAATTTTCTTTCGTCAAAATTTTTCAGAAAATCACGTTTTAAGGAAATCCCGCATCGTGCGAAATTATCTTGTTTTTCCTAAACAACACGTTGTAAGTCGAAAAGCTTTCATGTTTCGTGTATGTCTAAGTGTGTAGCCTCAAAAGAGAAGGCACAGGACAGTTTTCAATCGAATGGATATGTAAGAATACCACTTCATAAGGAAATACAGTTTTGCAGAGTAAAGACATATACGTACGCATTGGAAACTCTTTACGAGAAGAAATAACGCATGATACAAAATTAGCTTGTATCTCCAAAACTACACGTTGTATCTCGAAAAGAATTGTTGTGGCGTGTACGTCTTAACATGTAGCATCTAAAGAGAACCAAAAGGAGAATTTTCTTTCGTCAAAATTTTTCAGAAAATCACGTTTTAAGGAAATCCCGCATCGTGCGAAATTATCTTGTTTTTCCTAAACAACACGTTGTAAGTCGAAAAGCTTTCATGTTGCGTGTATGTCTAAGTGTGTAGCCTCAAAAGAGAAGGCACAGGACAGTTTTCTCTCGAAAGGATATGTAAGAATACCACTTCATAAGGAAATACAGTTTTGCAGAGTAAAGACATATACGTACGCATTGGAAACTCTTTACGAGAAGAAATAACGCATCGTACAAAATTAGCTTGTATCTCCAAAACTACACGTTGTATCTCGAAAAGAATTGTTGTGGCGTGTACGTCTTAACATGTAGCATCTAAAGAGAACCAAAAGGAGAATTTTCTTTCGTCAAAATTTTTCAGAAAATCACGGTTTAAGGTAATCCCGCATTGTGCGAAATTATCTTGTTTTTCCTAAACAACACGTTGTAAGTCGAAAAGCTTTCATGTTGCGTGTATGTCTAAGTGTGTAGCCTCAAAAGAGAAGGCACAGGACAGTTTTCTCTCGAAAGGATATGTAAGAATACCACTTCATAAGGAAATACAGTTTTGCAGAGTAAAGACATATACGTACGCATTGGAAACTCTTTACGAGAAGAAATAACGCATCGTACAAAATTAGCTTGTATCTCCAAAACTACACGTTGTATCTCGAAAAGAATTGTTGTGGCGTGTACGTCTTAACATGTAGCATCTAAAGAGAACCAAAAGGAGAATTTTCTTTCGTCAAAATTTTTCAGAAAATCACGTTTTAAGGAAATCCCGCATCGTGCGAAATTATCCTAAACAACACGTTGTAAGTCGAAAAGCTTTCATGTTGCGTGTATGTCTAAGTGTGTAGCCTCAAAAGAGAAGGCACAGGACAGTTTTCTCTCGAAAGGATATGTAAGAATACCACTTCATAAGGAAAACAGTTTTGCAGAGTAAAGACATATACGTACGCATTGGAAACTCTTTACGAGAAGAAATAACGCATCGTACAAAATTAGCTTGTATCTCCAAAACTACACGTTGTATCTCGAAAAGAATTGTTGTGGCGTGTACGTCTTAACATGTAGCATCGAAAGAGAACCAAAAGGAGAATTTTCTTTCGTCAAAATTTTTCAGAAAATCACGTTTTAAGGAAATCCCGCATCGTGCGAAATTATCTTGTTTTTCCTAAACAACACGTTGTAAGTCGAAAAGCTTTCATGTTGCGTGTATGTCTAAGTGTGTAGCCTCAAAAGAGAAGGCACAGGACAGTTTTCTCTCGAAAGGATATGTAAGAATACCACTTCATAAGGAAATACAGTTTTGCAGAGTAAAGACATATACGTACGCATTGGAAACTCTTTACGAGAAGAAATAACGCATCGTACAAAATTAGCTTGTATCTCCAAAACTACACGTTGTATCTCGAAAAGAATTGTTGTGGCGTGTATGTCTTAACATGTAGCATCTAAAGAGAACCAAAAGGAGAATTTTCTTTCGTCAAAATTTTTCAGAAAATCACGTTTTAAGGAAATCCCGCATCGTGCGAAATTATCTTGTTTTTCCTAAACAACACGTTGTAAGTCGAAAAGCTTTCATGTTGCGTGTATGTCTAAGTGTGTAGCCTCAAAAGAGAAGGCACAGGACAGTTTTCTCTCGAAAGGATATGTAAGAATACCACTTCATAAGGAAATACAGTTTTGCAGAGTAAAGACATATACGTACGCATTGGAAACTCTTTACGAGAAGAAATAACGCATCGTACAAAATTAGCTTGTATCTCCAAAACTACACGTTGTATCTCGAAAAGAATTGTTGTGGCGTGTACGTCTTAACATGTAGCATCTAAAGAGAACCAAAAGGAGAATTTTCTTTCGTCAAAATTTTTCAGAAAATCACGTTTTAAGGAAATCCCGCATCGTGCGAAATTATCTTGTTTTTCCTAAACAACACGTTGTAAGTCGAAAAGCTTTCATGTTGCGTGTATGTCTAAGTGTGTAGCCTCAAAAGAGAAGGCACAGGACAGTTTTCTCTCGAAAGGATATGTAAGAATACCACTTCATAAGGAAATACAGTTTTGCAGAGTAAAGACATATACGTACGCATTGGAAACTCTTTACGAGAAGAAATAACGCATCGTACAAAATTAGCTTGTATCTCCAAAACTACACGTTGTATCTCGAAAAGAATTGTTGTGGCGTGTACGTCTTAACATGTAGCATCTAAAGAGAACCGAAAGGAGAATTTTCTTTCGTCAAAATTTTTCAGAAAATCACGTTTTAAGGAAATCCCGCATCGTGCGAAATAATCTTGTTTTTCCTAAACAACACGTTGTAAGTCGAAAAGCTTTCATGTTGCGTGTATGTCTAAGTGTGTAGCCTCAAAAGAGAAGGCACAGGACAGTTTTCTCTCGAAAGGATATGTAAGAATACCACTTCATAAGGAAATACAGTTTTGCAGAGTAAAGACATATACGTACGCATTGGAAACTCTTTACGAGAAGAAATAACGCATCGTACAAAATTAGCTTGTATCTCCAAAACTACACGTTGTATCTCGAAAAGAATTGTTGTGGCGTGTACGTCTTAACATGTAGCATCTAAAGAGAACCAAAAGGAGAATTTTCTTTCGTCAAAATTTTTCAGAAAATCACGTTTTAAGGAAATCCCGCATCGTGCGAAATTATCTTGTTTTTCCTAAACAACACGTTGTAAGTCGAAAAGCTTTCATGTTGCGTGTATGTCTAAGTGTGTAGCCTCAAAAGAGAAGGCACAGGACAGTTTTCTCTCGAAAGGATATGTAAGAATACCACTTCATAAGGAAATACAGTTTTGCAGAGTAAAGACATATACGTACGCATTGGAAACTCTTTACGAGAAGAAATAACGCATCGTACAAAATTAGCTTGTATCTCCAAAACTACACGTTGTATCTCGAAAAGAATTGTTGTGGCGTGTACGTCTTAACATGTAGCATCTAAAGAGAACCAAAAGGAGAATTTTCTTTCGTCAAAATTTTTCAGAAAATCACGTTTTAAGGAAATCCCGCATCGTGCGAAATTATCTTGTTTTTCCTAAACAACACGTTGTAAGTCGAAAAGCTTTCATGTTGCGTGTATGTCTAAGGGTGTAGCCTCAAAAGAGAAGGCACAGGACAGTTTTCTCTCGAAAGGATATGTAAGAATACCACTTCATAAGGAAATACAGTTTTGCAGAGTAAAGACATATACGTACGCATTGGAAACTCTTTACGAGAAGAAATAACGCATCGTACAAAATTAGCTTGTATCTCCAAAACTACACGTTGTATCTCGAAAAGAATTGTTGTGGCGTGTACGTCTTAACATGTAGCATCTAAAGAGAACCAAAAGGAGAATTTTCTTTCGTCAAAATTTTTCAGAAAATCACGTTTTAAGGAAATCCCGCATCGTGCGAAATTATCTTGTTTTTCCTAAACAACACGTTGTAAGTCGAAAAGCTTTCATGTTGCGTGTATGTCTAAGTGTGTAGCCTCAAAAGAGAAGGCACAGGACAGTTTTCTCTCGAAAGGATATGTAAGAATACCACTTCATAAGGAAATACAGTTTTGCAGAGTAAAGACATATACGTACGCATTGGAAACTCTTTACGAGAAGAAATAACGCATCGTACAAAATTAGCTTGTATCTCCAAAACTACACGTTGTATCTCGAAAAGAATTGTTGTGGCGTGTACGTCTTAACATGTAGCATCTAAAGAGAACCAAAAGGAGAATTTTCTTTCGTCAAAATTTTTCAGAAAATCACGTTTTAAGGAAATCCCGCATCGTGCGAAATTATCTTGTTTTTCCTAAACAACACGTTGTAAGTCGAAAAGCTTTCATGTTGCGTGTATGTCTAAGTGTGTAGCCTCAAAAGAGAAGGCACAGGACAGTTTTCTCTCGAAAGGATATGTAAGAATACCACTTCATAAGGAAATACAGTTTTGCAGAGTAA
The DNA here is from genome assembly GCF_947179515.1 of Apodemus sylvaticus. Lineage (NCBI taxonomy): Eukaryota > Metazoa > Chordata > Mammalia > Rodentia > Muridae > Apodemus > Apodemus sylvaticus. The sequence continues at coordinate 136,562 of NW_026263143.1, forward strand.
AGACATATACGTACGCATTGGAAACTCTTTACGAGAAGAAATAACGCATCGTACAAAATTAGCTTGTATCTCCAAAACTACACGTTGTATCTCGAAAAGAATTGTTGTGGCGTGTACGTCTTAACATGTAGCATCTAAAGAGAACCGAAAGGAGAATTTTCTTTCGTCAAAATTTTTCAGAAAATCACGTTTTAAGGAAATCCCGCATCGTGCGAAATTATCTTGTTTTTCCTAAACAACACGTTGTAAGTCGAAAAGCTTTCATGTTTCGTGTATGTCTAAGTGTGTAGCCTCAAAAGAGAAGGCACAGGACAGTTTTCAATCGAAAGGATATGTAAGAATACCACTTCATAAGGAAATACAGTTTTGCAGAGTAAAGACATATACGTACGCATTGGAAACTCTTTACGAGAAGAAATAACGCATCGTACAAAATTAGCTTGTATCTCCAAAACTACACGTTGTATCTCGAAAAGAATTGTTGTGGCGTGTACGTCTTAACATGTAGCATCTAAAGAGAACCAAAAGGAGAATTTTCTTTCGTCAAAATTTTTCAGAAAATCACGTTTTAAGGAAATCCCGCATCGTGCGAAATTATCTTGTTTTTCCTAAACAACACGTTGTAAGTCGAAAAGCTTTCATGTTGCGTGTATGTCTAAGTGTGTAGCCTCAAAAGAGAAGGCACAGGACAGTTTTCTCTCGAAAGGATATGTAAGAATACCACTTCATAAGGAAATACAGTTTTGCAGAGTAAAGACATATACGTACGCATTGGAAACTCTTTACGAGAAGAAATAACGCATCGTACAAAATTAGCTTGTATCTCCAAAACTACACGTTGTATCTCGAAAAGAATTGTTGTGGCGTGTACGTCTTAACATGTAGCATCTAAAGAGAACCAAAAGAGAATTTTCTTTCGTCAAAATTTTTCAGAAAATCACGTTTTAAGGAAATCCCGCATCGTGCGAAATTATCTTGTTTTTCCTAAACAACACGTTGTAAGTCGAAAAGCTTTCATGTTGCGTGTATGTCTAAGTGTGTAGCCTCAAAAGAGAAGGCACAGGACAGTTTTCTCTCGAAAGGATATGTAAGAATACCACTTCATAAGGAAATACAGTTTTGCAGAGTAAAGACATATACGTACGCATTGGAAACTCTTTACGAGAAGAAATAACGCATCGTACAAAATTAGCTTGTATCTCCAAAACTACACGTTGTATCTCGAAAAGAATTGTTGTGGCGTGTACGTCTTAACATGTAGCATCTAAAGAGAACCGAAAGGAGAATTTTCTTTC